>NC_141110.1:26893747-26948747 GCF_041138505.1 Cibotium barometz
CAGTGAGTGGCATTAATCCACTCTTTTCTAATGATAATCCAGCCTTGGAGTGCCCCTGTATCAACAATGACATGAAATTCGCACTCCAATTGATTATTTCTAATAGAAATTTTAGTAATGAAATACCTAGCACTCATTAAACGCATTTCATGGAAAATTTGAATGTAAGTGTCTTCTTTTGTTAGTGTGGGTTTTCCAAGTGTTTTCCACACCTCCAAGAATATGAGATTGGTGTGGACCGTAGGATATATGTGGGCTTGCTGCCATTGGAGATCATTTGCGGTCGAAAGTCCAATCCATATTCTTGGTGGATTGAGTTCTCGTGGGAGTGCAGGGGCAGTGGAAGTCTTACCAATTATTGTGGGGGGTGTGAGAATACCCTTTGTGGAAGTAGTTAGTGGGGACAGAGGATCAAATTCAAGGCCCTCCCCATCCCAAAGGATCATTATTATTTTGTGTGAGAATACCCTTTGTGGAAGTAGTTAGTGGGGACAAAGGATCAAATTCAAGGCCCTCCCCATCCCTAGGGAAGCTTGAGAGTAGTTGTGTTGTCAACTGGGTTGATTGTACGTGTAGCATTCTAGACCTAGCTTCCTCTAAGGATGACTGCTTCTTTTAGCTCACCTCTGGGAACCACATAGAACTTACAAGCCAATGGCTTAGATACAATATGTACAGTTTGTGTAAAGGACCCAAGGCTTTGTATACGTTATCCACCTGGCAATTGAACTTTGGCATGGGCAATTTTAAGAGATGGTTTTCCCAAAGAGATCCATGTTTCCCATGGCAAAAGATTGTGGCTAGCTGTGGAAGACAGCAAGGGATGTTTTCGTTGCATATTTCTGCCAAAGGGAAAATCTATCCAGACCCTAAGGGTGGTTGTTTCAAGTTGGGGAGAGCTACACTTACACTAAGGGTATTAAGCAAGGCAATGACTTTGTAGGGTTCATGGAGGGTCTGGCCGTTTGGGAGCACAAATTGTGTGCTGAGTTTGCGACCTGGAGGGTGTCAAGTGTAGCAAGGATTTTAAATCATGGTCAATGTCATCACTATTGACAGAAGTGACCGTGCATGGCACCATTGCATCATCAAGGGCTTGATGACAAGCATCGCAAACCAAGAAATCATTGCTCTTTGTTGCGGTGGTTACAGAGACTTCAACAAAGGGAGCATTGGCCATGGGATGTGAGTGCCAGGTATATAAATTTACCTTCAGCGTTAGAGACCCTTTGCACAGGTAGACATGATGCATATCCCAGTCATGAGTTAGTTGTGTTTGGCACATGAAGGTTCTACCCAAGATGCTATCATAGGCATCATTACAAAAGTCCATGATCACAAGTGCTAGGTGGAATGTCCCGTCTCACAGATGTTTACCTTGAGGTTATGCACTATGCCCAGGGGTTTTATAGATTTCCTGGTAACAGCAAGCTTTATCACCAAGGTGGTGGGAGGCCCCAGTTTTCCCAGCATGTTTGTGTGAGGATGCTTAAGCCAGCACCTCCATCAAGGATGCCTTTGACCACATGTCTGTTATAGGAAATGGGCAAAGCTGCGTTGGTGTCATCACCGTTAAAGTAGTGGCCCAGCGCATGTACTCGAATTGTGGGTGCGCCTTTGGGTTGTGGGTTATGGTAATGGAGTAATTCTAGATGATAGGACTCAGATTCATCTGAGGGAGCTACCTCCTCCACAAAAGCCTATAGTTTGCGTTCCATCCAACCCCGAAGGTCATTCCATAAATTTGGACTACCTTTAACAAGGTTCCAATGGGCATTTGGATTTGGGAGGAAAGGAAGGTAGAGAGGTCAGCCAGGTTGCATTCATGAGTGGGAGCTTCGTGAGGGGTGGGGCTTTGATCATAGGGTGGACCAACAATAGTGTATGGAAGTTTAATTTGGTCCTTATTTGATAGGTGTGGAGTTTGAGATTTGGTCGCTGAGGATAAAACACTTCAGCAAATTTGGTGTGGGGACCTCGTGAGTCACTGTCTCAGACTTTGTGTCACTATTCGCAATCGAGTTGTTTGATGTGAACATAGGATTTGGGGTTGGCTGTTTGTGGAATAGGCACTGGAGGATGAGGAAGTGCATGGGGGGGGAAATTGTTGTTTGTCAATGTCATGTTGGCAAACAAATCTTGAGTGGTTGTGGGGGCTCTAGCCAAACTTGGTGCGGAAGTTTAGGTTCATTAGGAGACGTCATGCACTCATGCACTGAGTCAAAGGTTACAAAAATAGGCAGCAATTCAAGATAAGGCTGGTATTGCTCTACCCATGCTTGCACCTCCTGAATACGTTACTTCTCAAGGATGGCATTAGAATATGTGGCCAACCGTTTTTCCTATTTAGGTGAGTTTTTGGGGAGTGGCAGATTGGCACAACATCACTCCAAGAGAAGGATGATGTGGTTTTTTTTGAGCCCATGTGGGTGCTAACTCAATCTTCTCCGTGGGTCAACGTGCTTAGAGCGTTGTTTCTTTTGGGATGTGGCCTCTTTAGCTTGGCATGCAACCGTGTGATGACATTCAATGGGACAGTCAAAATCTTCCCATGCTGAATGCTCAACACGTTGAGGGATGGCATGCCTTCGACTGTGGAGTGAGAAACCAATTGCAAAAGGAAATCTTTATAGTAATGGTCAATTCCACAGCCATGACATTATGGTGTCAATTGCAGTTTCTTTTGAGGGCATTCAGCCACTCTGTGTGGGGTCTATGGAAGAGGAAACACAGAAGAGGTGGTTCACCTATATTGTGCACAAGTGGTTTAGGGTCCATGTGAGGCACCGGCAAAGGGAGATGAGGTGTTAGGGGTGCCTAAGGGATGGCGGAGCACATGGGCTCCATAGGTTTAGCAATGGACCTCATTGGGATCTTTCCATGAGCAATAGGGTGTGCCTGGAGAGGCAAGGGTTGGAATGGAAGATTGGTACTAGAGAAGGTCGTGGTGGCGCTGTGTGTGAGTGGTTAGTTTGGGGTGGTGCCACCAGTAAGGCTTGGGGGGGATGAGAGGAGAGGAAGGTAATGTTACAAATGAGTTTTGGTTTGGGATTGGCCGGTGGCCAATTGCATGGAATAACTTTCTCGCATGTCATCATCAAGAAAGATTGCCCATTTATAGGCCTGATCAAAGGTGGAGGAGTCCTTGACCTCGTGTAGTCTTGGATTGTGCAACCCCAAGAGGAAACGATCCATTAAGTGCTTGAAACTCAATTTTTCCCTCTCTTTGCAATGCAAATCAAGGTACTTAATGTGAGCAATGTAATCGCATAATGTTTCCGCAGGTTTTTGCTCCAGTTGGATGATGGAGCTCCATTTGGGCCCGTAGGTTGCAAAGCCAAGTATGAAGGCCTCTCTCACTACTTTAAAAGCACCTTTGTGCCGAGGGTCCAAGGATTGGAACCATTGCACGGCCTTGCCTTCAAGGCTGAGTCTAAGGAGATGGACTTTGGTTGTATCATCGAAAATTTCAAATGCCTGATACATTTGGTTAAAAATCTCGATGTGGCATACAAGGTCTCCAACTCCGTGGAATTTTGGCAACTCCCCTTCCTAGAGCTTATACTAGGCTCGGAATGTCAGGCATGTAACCATGACCTAAAGGTGTCCATGGTGTGCGTGGAAGCTTAGAAAATCTTTAACGGTGCGTGCGTAGACCCGAGATAGGAGATGTAGCTCACTTTTGCCTTGCACATGAACGCACCCTTAAGGTTAAAAGTGGTCTTCTAAGGCATTTTTATGCGTGTAAAAACGACCCTAGTGAGTTAGGGAGGTAGACCAAAGCACCTCTAAAGATTTGAAATTTTGTTTTTTTTAATTACCTTTTTTCGAGAATGGTTCGGCTGTATACTTAGGTTTGTATGACCGTGGCTAAGGTTGGTACGGGAGTACGCTTAGAATGGTACGTCCATGGCAAAAAAAAGGTTTTTTTTAAAGAATGGTATGGTCGTATGCTTAGGTTGGAATGGCCATGGCTAAGGTTGGTATGGGCGTACGCTTAGGACAGTACGCCCGTGGTTTTTTTAATTATTTTTTTAAGAATGGTATGGTCGTACGCTTAGATTGGTACAGTCATACGCTTAGGATGGTACGCCCATGGCTAAGGTTGGTACAAGCTTACGCTTAGGATGGTACACCCATGGTTTTTGTTTTTTGAGAATAGCAAGGCTATACACTTAGGTTGGTACGGCTGTGGCTAAGGTTGGTACGAGCGTATGCTTAGGACGATATGCCCATGGTAATTTTTTTAAAAGTTTCAAATTTTGTTTTAGGTTTCGTATGGCCGTACACTTAGAAGCGTACGCCTATGGCCTTAGGTGTGAACGGCCATGTAAGTTGAAATTTAGATTTGAAATTTGAATTTAGATTTTAAAATTTGAATTTGGATTTCAAATTTGGAGAGAAGTGAGTGGGAGACAACTAAGACCCCCCTCATTAATACTAGGTAGGTGGGAAAGGGCTAAAGTTAGAGGCTACCTCTAAATTAGTGGATTTCTACTAATTTAGAGGCTCTCTAACTTTACTAATGATTAATCTTCTTAATCCCATTGTTAATCATTCCTTAACCTCCTTCTTTGCCCTCTAATTACTCCTAATTGTTGGTAAGGAGTTTAGGCATGGAGATTTGATAGGTAGATTAGTAATATTTAGGCTAATCCAAAAATGTGATTACTCCTAAATAATCTCACTAATTAGGTCTCTAATTAATCCACTCAAAAGAGAAAAAATTAGACAAAAAAGACCAAATCAGTGCTAATTCTTGCTAATTAAGGCCTAATTGGAGTGAACTAAACATAGATTTAGGTCAATTCAAGTGTTTAGAATACTACTGCCACTCCAATTAGTCTAATTACAAGAAATTAAGCTTGAGTTTTCTGGTTTTTTGTGATAATTAAGAGATAGTTTATGGTTTTTTGGGTTTTTTGATAGATTAGGGTTCTAGTTAACAATGCTAACCTACATATGCAAAGGAATTAAGCAAAAGAAATAAGATTAAGGTAAAAATTAAGAAAAATGATCTAGGTTTAAGTAAAAATCTCTTGATTAGGCTCTCTAATCACCCAAATCTCAAGTTTTTTTCACTCAAACAAGTAGTAATCCTACTATAAACACAAAGCTATACATGAATCACAACAAAAACCATGCAAAACATCAAAATACATCAAAAAATAAAAAAATCGCATGCCAAAGAGCTTACTTGCCACCAGGCTATGAGGCTCCATCAGATTCGAATCAAAGATAATGTAGACATGTAGTGGATTGACGCTCCCTGGAAGCAACGCAAAAGATGTTAAGGAAACCCTACCCTAACATGTCATGAGAAGTTTCCTATCTGCAGAGCTTGAGCATGGCTCAAGAGCTCCACCATAGTTGCTCATCACCGCTATCCTCCTCTGCACTCGTTGTCACACCAAGGTGATTACTCTAATCTTATGGGTGATGCAAGCTCTCTTGCAAAGATTGTGTGAGATCTTCATGGAAGAGGATCGCGTTGGTTAGTCTAATCACTCAAGAAAAAGAGAGGAAGCGAGAGAGAGAGAGAGAGAGAGAGAGAGAGAGAGAGAGAGAGAGAGAGAGGAAGCAAGAGGAAACAAGTGATTAGCACTAATCACTCCCAAACCCTAACTCTGAGCACACCACACATGTTAGATTAGAGTTGTAAAAGAGAGAGGGAGAAAGAGAACACTCCACTTCTATTGCACAAATGGGAGGATGAGTTACAAACAAGAGAAGTTGGCTTTTATAGTGCCAAGCCTTTTCCCACTATGCTGCTTGGGAGTAAGTGACCTAGGGCGCCCAAAACATAGTTCCAAGGCTTTTCTCTATGGATTGGCCAATTGACCAAGATCCTCTTGTCTATCCTTCAAAGCTCAATACCTAGGAGTATCTTTAGGGTATTTCCCTTATCAAATGATGAGATTTACAATATATAGTGCCGGCACCCATTACATAAGTGTGCGGACATAGTTGTCATAGGAATGTGTTAACAAATATGTGGTTAACAGACCCGCGCGTTGTTGTGGCGACCAAGGTTCCAAAAAGAACTACTTCCCTCCCTACAACTATCTCTTTCTCTCTCACTCACTCACTCCTAGGCCTGCCCCCATCTCTCTCTCTCTCTCTCACTCACACACACACACACACACATGCACATGACCCTCTTCCTCTCTCTCTCTCTCTCACACACACACACACACACACATATGTACACATCCACACATGCACTAATGCAAATGGACACTCTCTCCTCCCACATACATTCTCTCACACATAGAAATTCTCCCTCTCTCTCTCTCTCTCTCTCTCTCTCTCTCTCTCACACACACACACACACACAACACATGCATGCACATATGCACATAGTCCTTCTCTCACACATAGAAATTCTCTCTCTCTCTCTCTCTCTCTCTCTCTCTCTCTCTCTCACACACACACACACACACACACATGCACACGACCCTCTTCCTCTCTCTCTCTCTCACATACACACACACACACACACACATGCACACGACCCTCTTCCTCTCTCTCTCTCTCACATACACACACACACTCTCTCAAATGTTCAAACTCTCTCTCTCTCTCTCTCTCTCTCTCTCTCTCTCTCTCTCACACACACACACACATGCACACGACCCTCTTCCTCTCTCTCTCTCTCTCACATACACACACACACACTCTCAAATGTTCAAACTCTCTCTCTCTCTCTCTCTCTCTCTCTCTCTCTCTCACACACACACACACACACACACACATGTACACACCTGCACATGCACTAATACAAGCGGACACTCTCTCCTCCCACATACACTCTCTCACATAGAAATTCTCTCTCTCTCTCTCTCTCTCTCTCTCTCTCACACACACACACACACACACATGCACACGTATGCACATAGCCCCTCTCTCTTCTCACACTCTCCCACACATACATTCTCTCTCTCTCTCTATCTCCAGTAAAAGGCTAGGTTTATAGGGTTGGCACCATTTCTTTATCTTTTATAGATATAGATGTGTGTGTGAGAGTGTGTGCATGTACACGTGCAAATGTGTATGCATGTGCATCTATGTATACATATGTGTGCATGTGTACTTGTATATATGTGTGTGTGTATGTGTATATATGTTTGTGCTTATGTGCGTGCATATGCATGTATGTGTATGTGAAATCTTGAGTGTGTGTGTGCATATCTCTGTGTGTGCACATGTGTCCATGCATGCAAGTGTGTGTTTGTGTAGGTGAGTGTACATGTGCATGTACGCACATACAAATGTGCAACTCTATGCATATGTTTGTGTAGGTGAGTGTATGTGTATACATGTTTGTACATGTGAGTGAGTGTGTGTATATATGTGTGTACGTCTAAGTGTGTGTACATGTGAGAGTGTGTGTATATATGTGTGTACATGTGAGCGAGTGTGTGTACGTCTAAGTGTGTGTTCATGTACTGTATATGTGTGTACGTCTAAGTGTGTGTACATGTGAGAGTGTGTGTATATATGTGTGTACATGTGAGCGAGTGTGTGTACGTCTAAGTGTGTGTTCATGTACTGTATGTGGTGTGTATGTCATGTGTATGCACATGTGTTTAGTGTGTTCATGTGTGTGCATGTATGCATGTGTATTCATTTATATGCATGTATGTGTGCATGTGTCTCACAGAGACACACACTCAATCTCCCATGCACATGCATACAAACATCCTCACATAAACACATATACACATGCACATGCACCCGCCCTCTCTCTCTCACACACACACACACACATGCACATGCACCCGCCCTCTCTCTCTCACACACACACCCCTCTCTCTCACACATACACACACCCCTCTCTCTCACACATACACACATACACATGCACTCTCTCTTTCACACATACACATGCACATGCACATGCACTCTCTCTTCCTCCTCTCTTCTCACACCCCCTCACACACACATAGAAACTCTCTCTCTCTCTCTCTCTCTCTCTCTCTCTATCTCTCTCTCTCTCTCTCTCTATCTCTCTCTCTTCCCACACACACACACACACACACACACTTGCATGCTCATTTGTGTGACTATGTGTGTACACTTACACTTGTTTGTGATTATGTAATGATGACTTCATGCATGCATGCGTCGTACAAGTGTCTTGATTATGCACATGTGCTAGTGTGCACATGTGCAAGTGTCTTGATTGTGTGCATATGCTTGTGCACATGTATGTGTGTAAGGTATGAGTGTGTGTACGTGTGTATGTTTGTGTTTATGTGTGTCAATGTGCGACTGTGTGTGCAAGCATGGGAATGCGTCTGTGTGTGCATCTTTGTGTCTATGTGTGTGCATGTGCATGTGCATGTACATGTACATATGTGTTTGTACATATACACGTGCAACAAATGTGTATGCATGTGTGCATGTGTGGGTGTGCACGTCCATGTGTGTACACATGTACTTGTGTACGTGAGTGTGTGTATGTGTGTATATTTATGTGCTTATGTGTGTGTATATGCATGTATGTGTGTGTACCAGCTTGAGTGTGTGTGTGTGTGTGTGTGCGCGCGCCTTCATGTGTGTGTGTGTGTGTGCCTTCATGTGTGTGCATGTATACATGTACGTTCATGTGTGTGCATGTATGTGTACATGTGTGTATGTGTCTCTCTCTCTCACAGAGACACAATCTCCCACACACACACACAAACATCATCTCTCTTCTCACACACACACACACACACACAATCTCCCACACATACACACACAAACATCATCTCTCTTCTCACATGCATTTACATACATGTGCAATATACCTCTCTCTCTCTCTCTCTCTCTCTCTCTCTCTCTCTCTCTCTCTCTCTCTCTCTCTCTCTCACACACACACACACACACACACACACACCCCTCATGCATACACATGCATGTGTACATGGCCTCTAAAAGGTTCTGTACAAGACATTAACAAACAATACTCACTCAACACCATTTAGAGCACAGACTCTGATTTATCATGACAGCATAATGATTGCACAAACATCAAGAAAGACATGATAAACGCTGAGGAAAAACATAGCAGAACTTCTCCTAGCGAGGACGATCAGAATCAGTGCATTCCCTAGATGCAACTGTCATGGAATAACTACTCGGTTCAGATCCCAAAAGGTACATCCACATGTAACCAAATCTAAGTTGATCATTAGCCTTTTGCAACTGCTCTTTCGCATAGGCTCTATTTTGATATTCCCTAATCTTTTCAACTTGCTGCTGCAGACAAAACTTCCTCAGAAATATAAGAGTATCTCCCACATTTTCTGTAGTGATAGTCCAAGACTGCTTTGAACCGGATTTTGCTGCCAACGGAGTCACCTTCGAAGGCATCCCTTGCATCTTCAATAGGTCATATCTTTTGCTGCCTCCAGCCACATGTTCCTTTTCAATCAACTGTATCTTCTTCCCCAACTTGGTTTGAGAAGGAGTCGAAGATTGCCCTATCCCAGAGACTTTTACCCCTAGAAATGCTTCATCATCTTCATCTATCCCCCCAGACTGCAACACAAAAGTTGTAGCCTCTTCCAAACTATAACCTGCCTCCACGAGACACCCCACTGTTTTCTACTCCTCCTCTGTCAATTGTCTATCCCTAAGTTTCCTCTTCAGAGTCAGAGCCAATGTATGTGAAGAAAGTCTAGGGTCCACAGGCTTTGCAGGTATAGCTGTTTGAAAAGAGTCATAATCAAATAAGGCCTTGAGGAAAGGGCCAAGCCTACTCTTACTAACTGCTCTCCTTTTATCCTTCTCTCCCACTTCAATCATAATCCTTTGATGTACCACAGTGGCCCAATCCACATCCACTCCTGCCTCTGCAGCTAAAGGGGTATAAGATTCCTTTGACATGTAGTCAACCTTCTGAAGTAAAAGAACACGCTCCATAAACCATCGCAATTGCTGCTTCCTGGCAGCCTCTACTATCTTCAAATGATAATAATGGCTGGAGCCCACAGGGTTCCCAAATTCTCTCTCCATATCCTCATCAGAAACTAAATTCAAAGCTTCCAAACCTGGGTTAAAAGGTAAGTCAAATACCTGAGAAATCAGAGCTGGGGTTACCCTTGTACCTCCTTTGAGTACTCCCTCTGTCTTTCTCAGCAGAGCTAGCTGTGTGGGAGCATAGATATTGTCTTGCCACTCAGCCCAGGCTAACTTTGCATACCCAATCAACCCAATTGAAGTAAGCCACTGAACATTTACGTTATTCTCCAAATCCATGCTGTACTTGAAGGGTGCAAAGTTCTCCATCAGGCTACCCACAGCAGTAGAAATATCCTTCATAGAAGTCTCCTCCTATTGTCCCGTCTCTTCAGAATCCGAGCTAAAACACTGCTCCACTTCTTTGCTTGGTGCTGAATGCTCTCGCAGGGACCGTCGAACTGATGTGGTCTCCACCTTAGGTCGCCCTTGCTGCATAGCCTGCTTACCCTTCACCATGGCCAACATCTACCTAACAGTATTCAGAGCAAGAAGGTCTGGCCTAGTGGTAGAACTACGGGGCATGTGAGCAGGGGGATTAGTAGAACAAAGAGAAAAAGAATGAGGCACACAGCACACAGCACAATGAGGCTTCTGGAATGGATGCCTCTGAAAAGCAGATGTCTCCTCACGCAATCTCCTCTTCCATGCACTGCTAGAACGGGCTGGATGAATTTGTACATGCCGTCCCCTCACTGCTACGGATTTATAGGGGTTCTCATGCATCACGTCGGCCATTACTGCAAATAATGTCGGACAAAAAGTTAAATCAAGCCAATTGACAGCCGACTCGTGCAAAATATATTCCCCACTGTTCAAATTAAAAAATCCATACGGGCTCTGATCCACACACAAGCTCTGAATTTCCTCTGTTCTCTGATCTTTTGCTCCGCCCTGATCTGAACATGTACTCTGAACTACAAGGGGAGTGCCCAGAAATGGCTTAAGTCTAAACCCATTCACCCCCTTTGGTACCAATGTTCCAAAGGCATCTGAAAGCATGAAGGTTCCTTGCCCCAAGTCTTTTTCAATTCTGTAGGGCCCAATGTACCTGAGCCTCAACTTCCCTAGGTGTGGCCCTAACTTGGAATTGTAAAGCATGACCCAATCTCCCACTTTGAAGACTTTGAACTTGACATTCCTATTTACCCAAGCTTGTCTCCTTTTTTGAATGATCTCTGAAACATAAGCACTCATTGCTCTGTCTTCCTCCAACAACTGATTCAGATTGTGCTATCTATAGATGAGAGATTCTCTGAGTGGAAGTCCGCTTTCTGCCGCAATTCTCAAGCTAGGCACCACAAACTCCATGGGTACAACTGCTTCTAACCCATAAACAAGCCTAAAAGGTTCATTCTAGTGGTTACTTTAAAGGCTGTTCGAAATGACCATAAAGCTGCGTCCAATTTCATATCCCAATCAGACTTGTTGTCCTAAACAATCTTCAGTAGGATTTTGTTTGAACTCTCAGCCTGTCCATTTGCCTGAGGATGATAGGGAGTGGACTTCTTATTGCAAAACCATATGGGTTTGAGTCAGCTCTCTGATAACATCATTCAAGAAGTGTGTTCCCTGATCATTGACAAGCTCAATGGGACATCCAAACCTTGTCATGATGTTACTATACAAGAATTTGGCCACACTAGCTGCTTTATTGTCTCTCAGAGCCACAGCTTCCACCCATGTAGTACAGTAATCTATAGCCACCAGAATGTAACTCTTACCTGTCTTGCTCTTTCACTTGATAGGACCCACAAAATCTAATCCCCATTTTTGAAATGGATCTAGAGGTAGCACAGGGTGGTCTGACATCCTATCTTTAGAATTGGGTTGGCCCACTTGCTGACAAACCAAACATTCCTTGGCATATGTGTGAGCATCCTTCAAAACTGTTGGCCACCACAGACCTGATTGTAAAATCTTCTTTCCTGTTATTTCCCCTAAGAAGTGGCCTCTAGACAACCCTGCATGTGCCTCTTGTACCACTACTGCTTGTTCAAAATCAGGAACAAATCTTCTTATTATCTGATCTATCCCCTTTCTATACAATGCTCCTGCAATGACTAAAAATGGCTTGCTTTTCAGCACAAACTTCCTTTTCTAATCCACACTCATCTCTTCTGGTAGCAATCCATCAATGAGAAACAGCAACATTTGATCATAAAAGGAGTCAGAGCTCCAACTCTGAATAGCAAACAGATCAGAGAGGGAAATAATCATTAACTCCTGCAGCATCCTCTTTACTTTCAAGTCTACTTAAATAATCAGCCACAGCATGCTGATTCCCTGGAGTATGTACTATCACAAAGTCAAATTCTTGCAACAACAACATCCATCTTGCTAACCTTCCTATCAACTGTGGTTTCTTCACAAGAAATAACAGAGCTTGATGGTCAACATAAAAAAAGACTTTGTTAGCCAAGAGATAATGTCTAAATTTCTGTAAAGAGAACACCATGCCCAAAGCTTCTCTCTCTGTAACTGAGTAATTCCTCTCAACTGAAGTCAGCATTCTACTTGCATAGTACACAGGTCTGCTGAACCAATTCTTAATTTTTGCCTGCATAAGAACAGCTCCTACTGCAATGTCTGAGGCATCAACAAATACATGGAATGGTAAAGACCAATCAAGAGGCTACAAAATTGGAGCTACCACCATCATCTTCTTTAAAGTCTGAAATGCCTTTTCCTGGGCCTCTGACCACCTGAATTCTACCCCTTTCTTGGTTAAATGTGACAAGGGTGCACATACATCTAACAAATATCTTAAATGTCTACTGTGACACTTGGATTCATTGGGCTCTTGGACTTTATGATGCTCTGAATTTTTCTTGGATCCACCTGTATACCTTCCTTTGAAATTACGTGGCCCAACAAGACTCCTCTTTTAACTGCAATTGCACATTTGTATGGATTCAATGATATACCATACTTCCTACATCTCTCAAAACCTTTCCTCAAGTGCTCCAAATGCATCTCTTTGGATCCAAACACACAGAAATCATCCATAAATACCCTCATAAAAGAAGACAAATAGGGCTCAAACACTCTGCTTGCCACCTCTGAGAAAGCTGGTGGTTCATTTTTTAATCCAAAGCTCATTACTGTGAACACCTCCACCATGTCTTGTATGATTGAAATACCCAGAGCGTGCTTGATAATGTGTTTTCGCCATTCCCTTGGTTGACCATATTGATAAACTACCATACTTCTTTGCAAACCAAGGGGTATGATGGTATATAATATGCTTCAAGAGAATAAAAGAATACATTAATTAGTATATTTTTTAATATACAGTATAAAAACTAGTTCAATGCATAATCAATCTAATACCATATAGTGGGTGATGTGTTGCTCCATCCATGCATCAATCATTGATCTCTTGAACTCATCTAGCACTGTTTGAAATATTTCATGGTCCTACTTCGTCCACACTTTCTTGTCACAGAACTTAAACATAGTGTCTAGAGATTTCCACACCTTGGCTTTCTGTGTTCTTGCTTGACCATTGTCTGCATGGTCTACTACTGCATTGTGAACACACTTCCATCTGTTGTATTTTACGATCTGCACTAATCGTCTTCTTCTACGACCTTCTGGTGTTGGTTCAAATAGAAACCTTCTTGCTTTAACACCCCCAATGGAAGGTTTCTTAGGTACATCCTTCCCATCCTTAGACATTTTTTCATCTTGTTCAATTTTTACATGTCCACCATGCAAGCCAATGTCTGATAGAACTTTCTCTAGTGCTTTGATGGATGTAACCTTTGTTGTATTGGGCTGTAGAGTCCATGCAAAACATATGTATAAAAACAAGAGTTTTTCAATGATTCTGCAAAGAGCATGCATTGTACAAATGTGGACACTTGACAATGGAATATCAAGAATTGGCTTGAAGTTTAGGTCTTTCAAGTGCCTATCCGGTGCCTTCTTCCAATACCTCTTCTCAAACACCTTTGTAGTACTGCACATGCAATATAAGCAGGCACTTTTTGAATTGGCACCCTTTGACACATTGTGCATACATTTCAGAGTTATAAGATCACGTGCGATATCCTCCACCTTATATTGTCCCATGCCTTCCACATCCAAGATTTTACCATTTCTCTGGTCGCTAATGATCTCGGGTATCGATGTCTTATAAAAGACCCAATGCAGAACATCAAAATTCTCTGATTCTACCTGCAATACATAAGAAACATAGGAATGCAACACCCATTAGTGTTTTTTATATGTAATTCTTTTTTCACAACATATCCGAGCCTAATAAATTTTACCTCAAACAATCCCAACGATAATATATTATTTTCAGATTGAACACTAAACCATCTAGGATCGTCTTTTAGAATAGATGTATCAAGTGCCCTGTTCATCAGTGTGATGGTAACCCTTTCTAACTTTCTCTCCTTCACAATTCAACACTCATCAAGCTTTAGCACAAATTTGAGGACACCATCACATTCTTCAGGAGTAACTTCAAACATCTGAACAGCATATGATTGTAAGGCCTCCAAGTCAGAAAATATTATTGTATCTATTGTAAACCACATCTCCTGTTGGTACAGCATAGGTGTCTTCAATATGAAATGGGGTTCCTAGTTCTTGCAGTACCTCTTCCTTTACTTGTTTACGCATTTTTTTACCAAAAAAGGATTTGGCAATAATGATCCTTTCATACTAGAATCCTTCATCTTTTCCTGCAAAGTCTTATAAATGGCTAAGTACCCTTGATGTGATACACCAGCCTCATCAAGAATTGCCTAGATGTCCTGTGGATTGAGTTGATTATCTTTGAAGAAGTCATCTATTTGCTTTTCTGAGACCTTATATTTCTTCTCGTTCATCAATGCTTCTGCATTACTGGCGATCTAAAAGAAGACTTAAATGTGCGCCAGAAGGTTCTGTCATTGATTCTAATAATGATCTGATATCATTATTGAAATGTAGAAATTGATATACATGAACATATGCAATAATGATTGCTATTCATAAAATATCACAATAGAAAGAATAAACCAGTAATAGAAAGGAGCTTACTTGATTGCATGCATTCTCTTCTTGATGCCACCACCTCCTAGCTTCATTTGCTCAATATCCCTTAGTTTTTTTTGTCATTTATGGAGACCTAATGAGGTCTGCTTATGTCTTAATTCAGACATTTGTTTTTCAAGCCCTGAAATGGTTTCCTTATTGCTTAATAACTTCTGCACACAATGCTCCATGGTTTTCTTCAAATGAATGTTCTCCTTCTCAAACAAATCTCTTTCTAATTTAAGAACATTGCTTGTTGCTTCCAAATGATGTGTATATCCTAGGAGCCCATTATAGCCATCTCCAACAAAGTTAAGCAGAGATGTCGTATTCCTAAATGGGGGGTGGAGTTTCTAAAAGGGTCTTTTGGATATAACCTCCCATCAATCCATAAATCTATGTTTTTTTTCCCTTGCATCCTCAACATTGCTTTAGAAGCATTACACAAAGTATTAGGTTTATTTCTCTTACTTAGAGGTTCATATTCATGTTCAAGCTCGATGTGCAGGTTGTAAATGTCTCTTTTCTCTGTATTCCTCCTTGCTCTTGATCCCTCTGCCATCCTCTTGATTCTCTCTATGTTCCTCCTTGCTCTTGATTAGTAGAAAAATCTGAATGGAAAGAGAAAGGTGCCAAAATAGTAAAAAGAAGTAAAGAGTCCAACTAATTTGCAAGAAAAACCTTGATTTTAAAGATACCAATACCTGCAAACTTTGATATGTAATAACTTCGAAATTTGAGGTAAAGTTTCTTATAGGGAGGGAAGTCGAAAACCTTCGAAACTTGAGGTGAAATTTCTTGCAGAGGGAGGGAACTCGAACTATTTTTGGAAGATCCTTGGTTCAAATTTCAAGAAATATTCTATTTCGGCTTGTACGTAGAGATTTTGAGATATAAGCCATTAAACTTGGAGAATTGACCAATTCATTGTTCACATAGTACATATAGTACATGAACAGATTGAAGACTTCAAGAACTGGCAATATTCTATCATTTTTCTGTACATTTAAGAATAGAAATATATCTTCTATATCTCAAGAAAATGCCAAGAGAAAATATGCCAAAATCAATTTCACCTTATTTTTTAGGCTTTTTGGATTATCTCTCTCTAAGCTTAGTTGGCACTTCTTAGAGGGCCCAAAGTTGAGTCCACTAATGGCAGAACCACTAGGAGTCTTCAACCCCAACAACAATGCGAGCACACCTCCACTAGATGCTACACTTCTTCGAGCATGGAAGAGGCACAATAATGATGCAATTTGTGCCATCATCACTAGAGTAAGCGATTATATTCTTACTTAGATTTAAAACATAACTAAGGCATCAGAGACCTGGAGCATACTAAGGAAGCAGTACGAGACCCAAAAGTAGACCAGGATTCAGAACCTGGAGAATCATCTTGCCATTGAGAAGTTTACTGAAGGAGAATCTACTGAAGCATTTATTACATAGATCAAAAATCTGCTGAATCAAATAGCCACTTTGAGGATTACAAAAACCAGTGAAGGAACTAGCCCGAAGGTGCATCCAAATTCTTATCCACAAAAATACGATAACTTAGTTACAACACTAAACACTCAAGTTAAAGTACCACCTCTATCATTTGAAGAATTTAGTGCTATGTTGCTTGAGTAGGAGATGCGGCTGAAGCCCCACAATGGTAGTGATGCTACATTTTTGGCCGATTCTAAAGGTAAAGATACCACATCTTCTAATGATAACAAGAAGAAGCTAAAGAAGAAGTTTCAAGGGAGTTGCTATTACTATGTGACAAGAAGAGTCACGCTATCAAAGGTTATAGAAAGAAGTAGGTCGACAAGGGTCACACTATCAAAGACTATAGAAAGAAGTAGGTCGACAAGGGTCACACTATCAAAGACTATAGAAATAAATAGGCCAACAAGAAGGGTCACACTATTAAAGACCATAGAAATAAGTAGGCCAATAAGAAGAACGGCATACCCTAAAGTCTTCATAAAAGGGAAATGAGTTAGTTAACAATGTCGAGGTTCAACATAAACTTTGAGTCACTATTGAAGAGGTATGCTCATTTGCTGAGGCTCCAATTGTTGATGATTCATGGATTTTGGATAGCAACATCTCAACACATGACATGTAAAAAGGGATGATATAGTTCTTGGAAGCCTTTATAGGAACCCATCAATGTTGTTCTTGGGAATAATGCTAAATATCCAACCGAAGGGGGTTTGGAACCATCTCTTTTGGCTACAGGTGAAGAGAAGAAGCTATCAGTAGACATGCTCTATGTACCTTAAATCAAGAGGAACTTGTTGTGTCAGTTGGCTATAATGATAGATCATGGGCTTGAAGTATGCCTCGAGAAAACTAAAGCATAAATTCTAGATGTTGTCGAAAAAAGTTAGTTAGTAAAGGAGTAAGGCACAACAATATGGATAAGGTGAGTGCCCTTACAATGACTATAGATAAGAGCATGAGCAGGCTTTCATAGCAAGCGATTTGGTCACATTGGATTCGCAGTGTTGAGAAGGAGATGTAGAAAAAGGGAATGGTAGCTAATTTGTCTCCATTTCTAGAATTGCAAGAGCCATGTGAGCCTTGCATGATGGGCAAGCAATAATGCAAGCAACAATAGGGAAAAGAATCCTCTAGAGTTGGTACATGTTGATCTCTATGGTAGGATTTCTACTACTATATAGGGGGGATCTTCTTACTTTATGCTGTTAGTATTTGTCAACGATTACAGTAAGATGATGTAGGTTTATTTGCTTCAGGATAAGGCTGAGACTTTTGGCAAGTTTAAGCAGTGGCATAATCTTGTGAAGAATGAGATAAGAAAGATGGTGAAAAATCTCCGTATACAGATCGAGAAGGAGAATTCCTTTCAATGGAATTTGATAGCTACTACAAGAGAATAGCATGAATTGCCAAGATTAAGGCTGCTGTTATTTCCTCCTATCAGCTCGGGGATATTGTTCAGTATCCCATTCAGTGCTAATGGAAAGCGTCATGATACCAATTATCATCTTTGAAAGTTCAAGCATACACATGCTTAATTACATGCCGTACTACTGCTCCCACCTTCGGTACATCCTCCACATGATAACCGTATTGCTCTGTTGAGCCTGTATGTATGTTGTACCTGCAAAAAACTGGTCCATATGATTTGCATATGGACGGAATGGGTTTCGATATGCTTCTTCTCATGGTGTCCTTTGTTACATGGTCCATGTGGTCTCCGTACATGGTCAAAATGGATGGGAGCCCCCTTGGGGTGAATTTGGGCATGTTCGTGGATTCATCTAGGTATATCTTTATGCTATATTAGCTGACATGCAAATTTCATATTTTGAGGAGGTGCTAGTCACCACAACATGGATGTTGGGACCCTCATTGATGAACCAATTTGAGGCTCTTCGGAAGAGCAGGGGAATTCGAATTCGATGAAAAGAAAGAAAGAAACCTTGATTTTAGTCGCAAGGTTGAAATTTTGGAAATGGCTGAAGAAGAAATGTTACCGAGCAAGATTTTTAGAAAGCAAGAATTGTATCTTTCTTAGATACAGTCAACAGTCAAAGGCTTATCCACTCTATGATCTAGAGGTGAAGAAAATGATCACTTATTAAGATGTGATGTCTATGGAGTAGCCACACTCAGTGGTGGAGAAGACACGTCCATCCACTTTATCATGACCTGGAGAAATAATCCACCAACCAAATTTCTCTTAAAAAGGATGAGTTTTCATAGGACGAAGACTCTCACACACACCGCACTAGCCTGCTACACCACACAAAAAGTCACTTTCAAAGTGGGCACACCGACGAATGGACCACGCAGATTATCAAGGAAAATAGAGGAGCAGAGAAGAGCATCTGATCTCATTGTCAGCATGGCCTTGATGGGCTGAGATAATGGGAACAATGAAGGAACTAGCCACCTTAGATGAAGCCTTAGCACATCTAAAGTGGAAAGCTATGATGCAATCTGAGTATGAGAGCGCCATAAAGAACAATACCTAGGAGCTAGTTGATGGACCACCAAACAGAAAGATAACTGGTACCAAATGGGTTTAGAAAGCTAAGTATAAGGTTGATGGCATCACGTAAAAAATACAAAGCTAGGTTGGTTGCACAAGGATTTTTACAGGTGGAGGGTTTTGATTTTGCTGAAACCTTTGCTCCCGTAGTCGCATGACAACTATCAGGGCAGTACTTGTCTTAGATGCTCATAAACAATGGCCAATTTTTCACATGAATGTCAAATCAGCATATGAACATCTCAAGGAGGAGATATATGTACCAACTTTTGAGATGCCCAGTTCAGAAAACAAAGTTTGCAAGCTGAATAAGGCATTGTACAGGCTGGGGATGGTATCACACGATAAACCAATTTTTCAAAAAGATTAGGTTTACTAGAAGTGCTTCTTATGCTAATTTATATATTCTAAAAAAGCGTGGCAAGATTACTTTGGTTGTCATGTATGTATATAGCTTAAACATCACAGATAACAATGAAGAAATGATCCAACAGACAATGGATATACTGAGCTGTGAATGTGAGATGACAAACTTAAGTCATGCATTTTTGTTAAGGGATTAAGGTCTGGCAAGAGTCTTGTAAGATCTTCATATTGTAGCAAAAGTATGCTTGGGAGATTCTCATGGCATTTGGGATGATCAACTGTAAAACCTATGTCAATGCTTATGGAGGTAAACGTGAAGTTTTTTGTAAAAGATTCTTCACCATTAGTAGACATCAAGAAGTACAAGAATCTGGTGGGGAGTTTAATTTCTCTCACTAACACTGGACTTGATATCAACTTCACAGTTGGTGTTTTGAGTAGGTTTTCCAATAAGCCACATGAGCGTCATTGGAAGTAAGGGACGCCAACCTAGATACATTAGAGGGACTTGACATCACTTATAGTACAACTGATACTTTTATGGGTTATTGTGATTTAGATTAGGCGAGAGATTATAATTCCAAGAAATTATTTTATGGATATTGTTTTTTGCTTGGTTTCAATGCTTTCTCTTGGACCAACAGGAAGGAGCCTACAATAGCACTTTCTTCTTATAGAAGCTAAGTACAAGGCAACTTGTTTTGGTACTTATGAAGCAGTATGACTGAGGAGAATTTTAGTGGATATGGGAGAATGTATTAATGGGCATATAGCCTTGCAATGTGACAACTAAAATTGCACGGCTATTGCCAAGAATCTTGTGTTTCATGTTCGAACAAAGCACATTAAGATTCAATATCTTTATATTCGAGAGATAATTGAGGATGAGATAGTGGAGCTAGAGTATTGTTCTGTGAACTAGAACTGTGCCGACATCTTCACCAAGGCTCTTAGAAAGGATCAGCTCACTTGGTATCTTTATCGACTTAACGTTGACTAAGAACATAATCTGTCTTTGGACAGACATTAAGAAGGAATGTTAGCATACATTCAATACATGCCTCTCAACGTGTTCTCAATGCCCACCTCTTAGCGTTGGACTAAGAACATAATCTAACATTAAAGAGGGGTGTTAGCATACACTCAATGCCCGCCTCTCAACATGTATCGCATATCTAATTTTGATGCACATTTGTAAAAGCCTCCACTATGAGAAGAAACAAATGGTGCACATGTCTTTAGTAGAAGAATCTTGACTTAGATGTCGATGGAATCGTTATTGTGACCATTGATGGTTAGTTCGACAAGGACTCGAGAGCAAGAGACCCTGGCCTGATGATATGGATTCATTATAAGTGGACAATGGTCAATTGGCTATATTTTGAGAATAGTGATTATGTCTATGCCATGTAACCACATGTGTTGTATATACACCTACCACACAACTTACAGCATTATATACGAGCATAATTATCACAAGCTAAGGCATCCAATGCTTGTGAGTATCCACACCCTTTACACTTAGTACATCTTCCATCCAAAGTCTGTCTAGATCGAAAGCACTCTGGTTTATGATACACCATGCATTTACAAGATTTGATATTCAAACGCTCATGGCCACTTGGGCCAAAGTTCAAGGATCCTCAAGGGCTACAAAGAGAAAGCATGGTCAATTTATGAGAGTGAAATCATTGCGTCTTTTTCACTACCACTCATATGGGACTTTGCTCACAACACAAGGCACCAAATTGGTGGAGATGTTCGATCTGCAATCTCCCTTCTTGTATAATTTTTTCCTATTTAATGTAAGTCTCTTTTCCAAGGGAAAAAATGATTATTAGGTTGATGTTTGAATCCTTAAATGAGATAAAAATTTACTAAAAAAGGATGCACTGCTTGGAAACTTTGTAAACCACTTGGTGGGCTGGTTATGTGTAGGTGTTTACATCAAGTGAGAATGCATACTCTTGAGAGAATGTTGGGATATATAACTGAAGAATTTGCTCCAGCCGCACTTTATGTTCTTTACACAGTATATCTGTCAAGGAAATCACCAGGAGCAAACAACTCTATGCACTTTTGAAAGAACAGACATCAATAAGGATAATTACATATTTTTGTTGAGTCACTACTGTAGTTCAAAAAGTGCATAATCACATGCCATTGAACTTTCAAAATTGGACCTAGCTAGAATCAAATTTCTGAACATTGGATCAATGAAGCACTCATTTGATGGAATTTTTGAATAATTCCCTTTAAGCACACCAAATATCAAAAATTGTGGTTAATTCATTCGAAGTAGGTCTACACAAGATTTTAATATCCAATCAATCTGCAAACAACCAAAATCTGCTTTTTTAAGTTAAGGAGCTATCTTTACTTTGATGAGTGATGCTCTTAAGCTCTCTTAAACATGGACTGTATCTAATCTACCTCTAAATCCTACCAACTTTACTGTTGAGGTATGGAACACACCCAAAAATGTACACCTCCCAAACATGTGTTGTGCATTATAGTTCAGAGAAGAGAAGGGTATTGCTTGGCTTGCTCCACAACTCTCCTTTTGTATTCAGCCTGATTCTGCATTAAAAACAAACATGACAAAATCAAATATACACCATTTTGGTGATCCACTAATAGCTTCGAGGTACTTGCAACTTGCGGCCAAAAGATTGTGATGGCTGCGGGGTGAAGGGGTCTCTCAAAAGGGAGCAAAACACAAATTTTACTCTAAACAAAATACGGAAGATGGATTATCGCGAACTTACCTTGCTGAAAAGCTCATAAGCTTCTTGTTGAGCAGGACTAGAAGGATTAGGTGTGTCCAGAAGATCTTGGATGCCCACAAGTATTTGCTTGACCGAAATGGCCGGCCTCCATCCCTAGCGACCACCGAGACAGAAGGCATACAAGACTATACATAAGAGATGTGGAGGGCCATTCACACAACCATATCCGCCCGATACAGAGATGCTCATTAAAAAAACACATGCAGCTTCTTCAGCAGGAGACAGAAAGAAGTTATCCCTATCCAGTGGTAATAGCCAACACAACAAAAAAAGCCTAGGCTAACACACTTACATCACCCTCATTGATAATGGAAAGACACACGGTCCCTGATTTGTAGACATTTGGATGGAAAAATCCCGAAGGAAAGTTGCATTTGGGAGGCTTGGTGGGATAGTCATCACTGAAGTGGAGTGAGAGAGGGAAGAAGCCACCCTCCCAATCAGTCTGAAAAAATTAAACAGGTCCATGATTGATTAGTAACTAGGCCTGCCCATTGATTCAAGTTTAGAAACCATGAATGTGATTGGTTTCTATACTGGCCCGCATTAATACACATTTAGAAACAATGGTTGACTAGGGTAGCAAAAACTATCATGAGAAAGCAGGCCACGGCTGCATTAACAAAGAAATGGGCATGACCCACAGAAAAGTGTGAACAAATACCATACCCAGGTCCCAATGGCCTAATGCCAACCCCAAGCCACATAATCCCATGTGCAGGCATCGTGGTCTTCCCTAGAAACAGTCATAGCAGCATACACCATCCAACCACAAGATGGAAGTTGGAAGGTGGGCAGGGGAGCCATCTTAAGGCTTATTCCACCCCTACAGAGGAGAAAACATCACAGGTCTCTCCCATATAGCTTTTAAACCTCCATCCAACCCATATTGCATTTCGGAGAGCGGCTACTTGGTACATCCCTTACTGCCCTTACAGTTTTTTTTCCTTTTTTTTACACGACAGAGAAGGAAGATGACCATTTAAATTCAGTAACGCAAGCCATCTGGCTTGGTAATGCTCACCCACAAACCACGGGGTGTTATGTGCCTGGACTCATTCCCAGTGGAGATCTTAACCACAAGTTAGGAATGGGCAGGCAATCTACCCGCCAGTTAATTGGCTGGCTGTATACCTGGAGACCCTCAAGGGGTTATTAAAGATCTTTTCCCATGGCAGGGTTAACTAGGCCCTTCAAGCAATTAATGCAACTTGGCCAAGCATCCCTAATTGTACCAACATAAGCAAAGCTTGCGGAGAGTTGCGACCATAAAGAGTATTTTAAAATGTAATTGTGGATAGTTGGGACCAAATGATAAGAGTTGAAAGGTCCAGTTTTTTTTATCAGGATGTTGTTCGGTCTTCAGCCCCCAATTCACACATTTTGTTATAAAACCGGCATTCAGTACACAGATTAACTGGTTTTTAGTAACAAAAATTCGGCATTCAGTACACAGATTTTAGTAACAAAAAACAGGTTGATTTAATAGCTTGTCCTTAATATGATAGGTTGGAAAAAAGGTTTCTATGGAGCAGTGTTAGTAAGCAAATCATGTATTGCAAGATTGGCATGTTGCTTAATGCATTCAAAACATCTGTGGATATGATTGATACACCCAATAATGAAAACAAAGGTGGTGTGGACCTCTCTCTCTCTCAAAAAAACACACACACACACACACACACACACACACACACACACACATCCTCTACATGTGTGCAAGCAACAGCTTAGTGAAGCACTTACGCCATATTTGCCCGGGATAATACACTGCCAAAGCATCATATTTGAGGAGCCATCCGGCCGTGACTCCGGCTTTGCCACGAAGCCCTGCGTGACACATACCCCCAAATGTCAATACAAGGTTTTCCCAAGAGCAGAGCGCGCGCGCACACACACATACACAGAGGGGCGCAAAAGTCGCGGGGGACTTGCGTGCGGGTGGTTCTTCCTCCAGGACTTGCGCTCCTCAGAAAGACGACCTTGGAATAGCCCTCCTCCTGCCATGGACTCCGAACAGAGACCACAAAAATACCCAAATCAAATAATGGAGGGAAACTTGAAGGCAACTTTTCTTTGCTGCCAAAAAATACCCAAATCGAATAACGAAACCATGAGAGAGGGACCCTTCAAAGCCTCTTGGAACAAATACCCAAATCAATTAATGAAATAATGAACAAGGGAGAAAACATCAAAAAGGGCACATGCTCTATGTTTGTAGAAGGTTTAATACTGTCAAATCATGAGGATAATCCCAGATTGGTATTATGAGTGGGGCCAATTGCTAATAACCGATATAAAGTGCTTGGGTAAAGAAAGTCAGAAAATGAAACAAGTACCAGTACGTCACTTAGTGAAGACGAAACAAGTTCTGACTCATCACTCAATGCACCTCACAATCCAATCAACAAACTAAAACCCACCCAACCGCCCCATATTGGAAATCATATCACATGACTGCAAAAAGCAAGCTCAGGAGAGCATGCTTAGCATTGTTGAGTGTCAAGCAGGATCACCGGTTGTGATTGAACCTCATAATGTCAAACCTAAAAAAGCAACCAAAATACAAAAATCGAAGGAGTATCGCTTCCCCTTTCAAGAGGAAGACACACTCCCTAGAGAAATGAACTCATCACGCCAGGAAAAGTCATTAGAGGAAGATTGCACGAATGATGCAATTGAAAAAGCACGTGAGGAATTCAATGAGTCCCTTACAAAATTTAAGAAGTCTCTCAAATCCTCATTTGGAGGAGTGCTCTTCTTCATGGTGGTGAAGCTAGCATAACTTTAGCCCTTGCATCTTTAAAGGCTAACCATGAGTTATACCAAGATATCAAGAGCTACATAGAACAGGACTGTAAGGATTCACAAGTTTCCAAACAGACCGTAGTTAAAGTGGTCAGTGGACCCAAGGTACCATTGTACACAATGGAAACTCTTGAAAAATCTTAGAGCCAAGAAGATGATGCAAGTGAATGGGAATATCAAACCAAAACGGGAACGAAAGCTGAAAAAAAAATTTGAAACTTCCATGGATCCGCTTAAGGATTCTATCATGGTTTGGTTAGATTTCCCTGTGGGAAATGACGTTAAGTGCAAAGGCGCATTGATTAGCCCTCGAGAAAGCCATAACCTTGTAAAAATAGACACATGGATATCATTGGGCCAACCTGCAATCATTCCTAAAGAAATTTCTTTTGCGAAAGGTGCCAATGGAGAACCATTGAAGTTCCATGTTGCTTTAGCTCTGCTACTCAAACAATCGGTCAAATTGTGGAATTTGATTTCCATGCAACCCCAAATTCCCTTGAATATGATGTCATCCTTGGTGGAACTTGGGTACGCGACTCGTGGTATTCAATTGATGAATCCATGCAAACAATCACCTTGAACACTCATGTAGGCATTGTGAGAGGCGGCCAAGACAGAATTGGAACGGAAGAACTCTCTCTCTCTCTCTCTCTCTCTCTCTCTCTCTCTCTCTCTCTCTCTCTCTCTCTCTCTCTCTCTCTCTCTCTCTCTCTCTCCTCGTCACACACAACAATACGAATTGCAGGTAAGAGCTCGTTTTTTTTTCTCTGCGTTGAAGCTTGTGTGCGAAATAAATTTTTGTTTGGTAATGGTGAAGCTTGTCTGCGAAAAATCGTTGAAGCTTGTCTGGAACGAAAAACGTTTCGTTGAACTTGTGTGTGGGGGGGCGACACCAGTCCCACGACTGCTAGAGCAATCAACGTTTGAGTGGGTGGGGGCAAAGACCCGTTTGAAAGGGGGGGGCGAAGACCAGCCCCACGGGCAGGCGACCAGCCCAAATGGCCAGCCCAAGCGGCCGGCCCAGCGGACCATGCCAGCGGGCGGCCAGCCAGGCGGCGGCGGCCAAAATCGGGCCCGTTGTGGACACTCCCCACGGGCGAGCGGCTACGCCCGAAGTGGCGAGGGCCGGCCCGGCCCGTTTTTTTTTAATTTAATTTTATTTTTTAAAAAAAACACAAAACGGTACACCCCACGAAACAAACCCAACACGGTCGTCGCGCCGTGTGGCCGTAGTGCCTGTTTTCCACGAAAGAGACCCACCGCACACGGCCGTAGCGCCGCGTGCTAAGAGAGAGACAAATCCCACGGCCGTAGTGCCGAGTCCTTCGAGAGAGAGCCGTTCTATGGCCGTTGTGCCTAGTGAACACTTCTATGGCCGCCGTAGCGCCTCGAGGGTAGCACATGTGGTGATCACACATTTGGTTCAGAGAGACTAAATTTAAGCTGAGCATAGACTTAGTATTGACCATCAAAGTCACGTAGTTTGGCTATAGTGTAAATCTAAAACTACGGTGTGTTTTACTTGGGCTAAGAGGACTGGCAGTGGCATCAGTTGTGCCCAAATTAGACGAAGTGCTTATCACGAGAAATCAAGGTAAGCCTAATTGAGCCGTAGTGCTCATAACCCTTCACAATCTTTTAACAGTTGCTAGAAGATTGTGATAAACTTTGGCAAATGAGAACCATGTACAAGCGTAGTCTTGATGTGGTTATGCCTTGTGTCCAAACATGTTGCTTACTGTTTGTAGCAACAAGAGAGCCTTGGCCCGTAGAGGCAAGCTGGCCCTTGTTGGTAGTAACAAAATAGTGTCACTACTTGGGCCTAGAGAGTAGTGACTAGTTTGATTTAGTCACGTAGATTGCCTTGTAAAAGTAATCCCTAAGGTGTGTATTACTTGGGATAAAGGGGCAAGCAGTGCTGCTAGCAGTACTCAATTGAATGGTTTATCTAGGAGTACTAATCTGAGGGATTAGCATACGCCTAGATAATAATAGCAGATTTAGGATTGATTTGTAGAAATCAAAGGTAAATCTGAAGTGGTATAGTCTTGAGATGTAATGCTCAATGCTCTTATAGAAGTTGATCGAAGAGAACTGTTCTTAAACTTACTAGCATGGTTTTCTCTTCTTTTTATTGCCATGCATCGACATCCCACTGCTCGAGAGTTTGTGGTGATCTTTCGAGGGGGGAAAGAGCCTTTTTATATGTCACATCAATTGGTTTGGTGGTAATTTGATGGTATGGGACATCAAATTCTCACGAAATCGATTGTAGTCTTGGTGGAATGGGACGCCAAGGCTTGTGCATGTAAATTGACTCTTTGGCAGGTCTGTATGTACACTTGTTTGTAGTGATAAAGTGTGCAAGATAAAATTTGAACTTTGAAAATTACCAAATATAGCCATAAGTTGGGATAAAACCCAGTTACAGAGTTTGGAGAAGCTCTAGGTAGCAAGACCATGATGGTGTACTAGTGCTAACAGAGTGATTTAGTTCCGGAGTGATCTAAATCTAGAGGTTAGCAGTAAGACTAGTTTGGTTGGACAGTTTCATGCATGGGGGACGCCCTATAGCATTTTGCAAGCGTAGTCTTGCCTATGTTCAACATAAGTGTGCGATTGTGAGCACATTTTAGTTGCTACCATATGAATTTGGGAAATATATTACTTTCCTACATAAGCAATTGTAATATTGCATGACAGGCTATTTTGCTTACAAAGTTTATGTGCTTGTAAACCCTATAAGTCGTATGACCCCTGCGGAATGAGTGGAGCATTTCTAGGATTTAATAAGGTTTTACATGGCAATAGTGAGTAGTATCTCACTCCAGACGAGCCTGGTTGTTAGTATCGGATCCAACATATGTAGTGTACATAAACTCGGGCTGAGTTAGGATAGGAGGCTAAGCCGGAGAGCTTAGTGGTAAATCCTACTGTATCTGATGAATTTTGACTTAACCGGAGTGTTAAGAAGTAAACTCAAAGTCTGGGGCTGAACTGGAGTGTTCGGAGGCAGACATATCTTTTGTTAAATCGGAGAATTTAGCAACAGATGAGCTTGGGGTGGTGAACCATGGTACCCAGGAAAAAAGCTCTTCACACTAAAATAGTGCACAATAATTTTAGGGTGATAAAAATCCATCGCAGGAATGTTTTACAACATTCCATAGATGATAGATGAAGACCATGTACTTTACGGAGTTAAAGTACATAGGTGGTGACTTCGGCGCCACATTTTTTGTAGGAAGTCACCAGTGGTGTGGTTAGGTCAGCCGAGACTCCACAAGACCTATGCACTAGTTTTTAAGTTGACCTCTATGATAAGGACGTCCAAAAATTCGTGTTGTAATACCAGGGATTGTACTGCAATGTGCAATGGAGGGGTCAATTTGTGTAGTCACTTCTTAGCAGCAAGTGACTTAATCATCTTGTTATAGAGGGATTGTACTGCAATGTGCAATGGAGGGGTCAATTTGTGTAGTCACTTCTTAGCAGCAAGTGACTTAAGCATCTTGTTATAGATGGTTGTATATGGTACTCCCACTCGGGGGAGGTACGCCATTGGGTACGGAGTTACTCACAGACTAGTATGGAGCTACTAGTGTGATGATAGTGGGTATGTAGTTACTCACTACTAATACATAGCTGCTAATAAAATTAAGATCCTCGAGTGAAAGATACTCTAGATCAACATTTTAAATTACCGAACCACAATCCATGAGTATCCAGGTACTCATAAATATGTTGACGTTGCTCAAATCGAGGGGACCGATTTGTTCGATGGTATGGAATAAGCAAGGAGAGTGGAGTAACTTAAAAGTTACACATCACTAGTCCTAGTGAGTTGTCAAGGTCATCCGTAGTTTGATGATCCCCTCTACCTATCAGACAACATTCAATTTTGCAAGCCCTGGCATTTAATCCGTAGTGATTATGAGTTTGGTGTGAGATATGGTTATGAAGTTCTTACAAGAGTACTCGTTTATTTGCTTGTAATCGGTTATAGCTTGGTAGAGATTGCCACCTGTGATGACTAGGTAGCTTTGCCGCTATAATGAGGAGGCAGCAAACAATGTTCTCATAGTTATACTTCATACCAAGACCAAACAGGGATAGGATGAAATTCCTAAGTTCATCATCACGAAGTACTGTGATGTTTGCATTTATATTGAATGTATGATGTAATGAGACATTGGGCTTGTGTAATTACCATCAATTATCTAGCAACCTTTGGCTTCGTAGCAAGCTCAGTCATTATCTGTGGATTGATAATGTGGTTATTAGTAGTTTGGAATTTTTCTTGATAGACGGTACAACCATGCCACGTATGAATGAGTTGTTTGATCAACTCTATGGGTCGAAATATTTCTCTAAGATAGACCTAAGATCTGGGTATCATCAGACAGCATTCAGGACACGATTCGATCACTTTGAGTTTTTGGTTATGCCGTTTGGGCTAACCAATGCTCCAGTGACTTTTATGACGCTGATGGACAGTGTTTTACGTCCATACTTAGGAAAATTCGTAGTAGTTTCCTAGATGATATTCTTGTGTATCGCAAAACGCGTAAAGAACACTTGGCACATTTGCGATTAGTGTTCCAATTATTGCGACAACACAAGCTATTTGCGAAGGAGAGCAAATGTAAATTTTTTTTGAAAGAGAAATTCACTATTTGGACCACATTATATCCGCCCCATGGTACGTGGATGGAACCTGAGAAAGTGGAAGCTATTCTCAAGTGGCTAACCCCGAAAAATCTCGAAGAACTGCAGATTTTTCTTGGCATGTCGGGGTTTTACCGACAGTATGTAAAGGACTACACGAAGATTGCAATCCCGTTAACGGATAAGTTGCGCACAAAAACAAAGAATATATGTTGGGAGGGACACCAACAAAGAAGCTTCGAAAAACTTAAGGTAGCCATAACAGCTGCACCTGTTTTGACTATAGTTGACCCTACTAAGCTGTTTGTCTTGGAAACAGACGTTAGTGGTGAGGCTAATCCATGATAGTGAGTGTGTGTGAGTGAAGTGAGGTGAGAGGAGAGACGAGTACACGTAGTAGTGCAATACAACGGTGTGACAATGCTCGCAGGGGGTGCAGTGGAATTGCTTCTCAAGGAGTTGTGGAGCTTGGAGACCTCAAGGATTACAAGTTCGGCCAATGGAAAGATCCTCCACGATAGTTGTGGTCCACTAGGTAATCTTCTTGTTGGATGTGTTTCAAAGGGGTTTGGGTGAGCCATAACACCATGCGAATGATGTGGCAAGAATAGTAAACACATATAAGTAGATCTAAACAATTCATTAAAAAGGATACCAAAAACAAGGACACATTCCTTTGTTTCTAGGTTGTCTTTGTTGCCATGTACAAAACATTCTTGCTGTTTTTGTTGCCAGGTACAAAACTTCCTTGTATACAACATTAACAGTATAAACCATTTTTAGAGCTTTTGCATTGGTTCCATACATAGGCATTATTGTGAAGAAATACCTTGATAGCATCCCAATGACTGCACATGTGAGAAAGCAACATACAATTTCCCATGACTAACCACTAGGGTCACCAAGTATAATCCTAAAACCTAATTACCACTATGTTCATAGTATGGCACTTGGGTGATTCCGAATATTCCATGTGTAGGACATATGAATTTAGGGATAGCTGGAACTAAGGGTTGGATTTAATGCTTATGTATTGTTGTGTAACTTTAGCGTGTGTTGCTAATGTGTAATGTGTTTGAATGGACAACCTGTAGGTTGGTGAGATTGACAAGTCTTGTGCTTGTAAGCTGGTATGGTTGGGACATTATGTCAGTGAATTGGCATTAGAAATTACTGGGAAGGTTCTCATTTTTGGTATTTTGGCCATAGTATTTACTATGAGATATTTTGTATTATTGTTTTAGAACTGCCCACTTTTGTTATACTTGGGCATGGACCTTTTAATTATGTTGAACGTAAAATAGCCCTTGGGGTACTTTATGTATTTTTCCTTTAGTGGTTTAGATAGGAAGAATTTATCTAAGCTTTTGGTAGAAGCAACTCCTATTTTTATGTAAAGGGTAAGACCATGCGAGCGTGTAACTATTTTTGGCATGTGGGCTATTTTTATGAATAAAGACATAAATACCTAAGAAGTGGGACCCAATATTGTGTTCAAGGTGACGTCTATTTTATTTCTTGTTTTTATTTTAATTTATGCTCATTTTGTCAATTTAAATTCAATTATATAGTTTAGTCTTTGTTGTATATGTGAGTTTTGTATTATTCTTCAAAAGGTATTGAATAGCACTATGCTCTCCAAAATACGATGCATACTCCATAGTGATGGAAAGTCCTATATGCATCAACTAAATAAAGTCTTCCATAGACCCTATCTCTAAAAGCATTTTTGGTGGAATTGCAACAATACCTTCTTTTACCCCCTGTCTATCCCATTGTGAATGTCTAGAACCCACTGTATGAATTCATGCTACTTTGAGTCGTTGGCCATTTTGAATAACTTGCATGTTTGTGTAAGATTCAATACTTTAGTGTCTCGCCTGATATTTGAATGACGACATTAATAATGTCCGCTCGTCCTGACTTTGGAACAACTGGCAAGATCTGTCTAAAATCTCCACCTAAAAATATGTCTTCCACCAAAAAGCTGATCACTAGACTTGATGTCTCTAAATTTCCTATTTAATTCTTTAAAGACATATTGATGGGTCATGGGTGCCTCATCCCATATTATTAGCTTAGCTAGCTTTCACATCTGTAATATTAACCTTTATATTATAGGTGCTAGCTGTATGTAGTTCCAATAGTATTTTGAACCATGTGAGTGACGTATGAGTGAGCTATGTAACCATTGGCTAGCTGAAAATAAATAATTCCAAAAGAAGATGCACATGCCAAAGTAATGTTCCCCTCCCCACACAACTAAGAAAGCAAACAAATATATAGAAAGGTCTTCCTAGATCCTTTTGGGACCATCAAGAAAGAGCACTTCACAAGATCTGCATAGACTGGCTTCAAAAATCTAATTAGAGGTAGCCCATTGACAATCATTTATGCCTGCATAGACTGGCTCCAAAAATCTAATTAGAGGTAGCCCATTGACAATCATTTATGCCTGTGTTGCAATGCTCTCTCTTCTTGCATTTAATGATCAGTAACCATCTATAGAGTTGATCTATCGACAGGAAGCATTTCCTCAAAATTAGCCTATATTTCACCTTGTTGTTGAAGAATGTGCTCTAAATACAATAGAAACTCATTCTTTGTCCCACTGTATGATGAAGATCATTTAAATTCTCCATACTCAATCCTAATGCATTAAAAAGATCATCTAGAAGTGCTGATAAAAATCCTTCCCACAAAAGGCCAATAGATGCAAGCTCGCAAAACACCAAAAATTGTGACAAATAGGTGTCTTAATTGTGCACTGGTTTGATGAAACACATCATCTTGCATACACATAAACCATTCTTCATCATCACTTTCCAATATACCTTTGGCTATACATGTTTCCTTGAAAGTAGGATAAAGTAGTCCATTAAAAGTGTGCAAGTCATAAAATGACTTGCAAACTTTGCAAACAATAAGCAACATACGCAAGAAATATTACTCACCAACAGATGTAGAAACATTGTACATGTGACCAATGCTATTACTTGTCATGGCATGTGAACCACTCTATAAGAATAGTTTTCCTATTATTTTCTTTGTCCATTACACTCCATAAATCATCCTCATCTCGAAAACACAATATTTTTATACATCAGAAGATGAACTTGTAATCCTTGGACACTGGGTTTTTTGTAATACACATCATATTCATAAATTCGATAGCATGCTTTTGATATCGATAGTTTTCCTATTATTTTCTTTGTCCATTACACTCCATAAATCATCCTCATCTCGAAAACACAATATTTTTATACATCAGAAGATGAACTTGTAATCCTTGGACACTGGGTTTTTTGTAATACATATCATATTCATAAATTCGATAGCATGCTTTTGATATCGACACAGCATCAGTTAAATTCTATATTCTCCTTGCCTTTCTATATGATTGTTTCTCTGTCATGGCCCTTGTACACATATTTATACAAATACTTATTTACGTGCTATGATTGTGGAGCATACTTTAATGTTGATGTCTACCTTGTACTCCATGGAGAGGAAATGATTAAATGTCACAATTCAATGACTATTGTCTACCATAGCCCGTTTCACTTATACGATCCTTGCCATCATCCTGCATATAAATAGGATAGCCACCATCAATATCCATCATAGTAGATTGGTACGTAGATAATGATGACTACATTTTCGATCAGTCATGTAAAAGGAGTAGTGGGATAGTACACCTCATGGGTGGACAATGAACATTACATTGTCTAATAATCTCATGCATGCAACTCAAGAAACATTACCCTATCAGGAAACTCAAGAAACATTACCCTATAAAGCAACTTTGTGTATACTTAATCGATCATAGTGACCAATCATAGTTGGCTTAAATGCATCTTCCAAAATCAATAATATGTGTTAGGGGCAAACCTCTCTTTTGGATCTCAACAATCCCATAAATGTACCCAACCACTTTTCTAAACAAATTATCCTTTGTAATTGACCTCATTATATCCAAATGCTTTTAATAAAACACGTGTATTATTTGGTCCAATCGATCGTGTGTACTTTAACCTAGCAGTAATGCTTTGGATTCTTTAGGCCGTTTTGGATTGGTAGTGAATGTAATGAACAAATCTGGCTGCCATTGCATCCTAGTATAGCTGATACATATATCGCGACCCTCCTGAAAAAGAAGATGGTAACACAACTCTATGCCCTACAATACTGCATATTACAGTCCTTGCACCATTAGAAGCTACATTAACCATGCCCAATATATACCGTGACCCTCCTATAAAAGAAGATGACATCACAACTCTATGCTTTGCAATATTGCCTAGTAAAATCCTTGCACCATCAGCTACATTAACCATGTCTCCAACAATTCTTAATACACGTCTACACATAAAGTTGTTTGGTTATTGCATATCCACACAAGACGATTTGTAATCGATATACATAATTTTGTCTTTAACACATTTTTGACTGTGAATCTCATGTTAATGACACATGGGCAAGAACATCACCATATGGGATATATACATAAACCATATGGGATATATACATAAACCATCCTCCCCTCATGAAAACAAAAGTACATATAGGAGTGGCATGTATAATCAATGTCAATTAGATATTCTTCTCACAAATAACATGACCTTTTGAATGGCAATGAAAATGCATGAGTATATGGTTGTTAAACCTTAGTGTAAAAGGTGATTAGTGGATTTAATTATTCTCTACTTTCCCATGTAACCAAAAAATCAAAAAAAATGTTTAGAGAAGGAAGATTAAGAAATTGAGCATTTAATTGTGTATTTAATAGTTTAAAACCAATTGTGGTGCGTAATAAGGCATGAGTGGCCTACTTGCACATGCAGTTAGAGTTGGAGCATATAAATGAGGGAGATTTAATGGATGAGTTCCTTGATTAAAGATCTCACGAAGCAGCTTGCATGTATCAATGAGGCCTACCCAGATAGTTTATTCGTGTGTCTACTATTCTCATAGCTCTAGTGGATTGATAGGAGGGTTTTGCATCCACACTTCAGCTCATGAGAGGAGTGATGAATGTATTGATGAGGTCTATCTGGATAGTTCATTCGTGTGTCTACTATTCTCATAGCTTTAGTGGATTCATACTAGGGTTTTGCATTCACACTTTGGCTGATGAATGGTAACCCTAATGCTCTTACTTTTGATAAGTTAGTCATAGAGATCTTACAAAGAAGGGCAATCTTGATGAAACCGAACTAGTATGCATATGGGAGATTAGGCATTCACTGCTAGTAAAAAAGGTAAAGGTAAAGCCTTTTCTTAGGGTAGCCACAAGACAAAGGTAGAATTAACCCAGCCTTTTGGGAGAAGGGGGTGATAAGCCTAAGAAGAAAGGAAAATGCAACTATTATTAGAAGAAAGGTAAATGAAACTATTTTTGGAAGCCAGGATATTATATCAATGAATGTAGAAAAAGGCTTGAGAAGGAGAGAAGAAGAAGAAAGAGTTAAGCATGGCTATGGTGGCTACTGATACATGAGCACAAAGTGTTGAAAAAGGAGGCCATGGCTATCCACAAGATGGTTGGGCATGAGCATCAAGTGCTGAAAAAAGGAGGTAGTGAACTATCCATAAGTTCTAAAAAAAAAGGAGGTAGCAAACTATCCACATTCATTGTGCACTACAGTCTTGACCCTTTTGTCCCTGATGTATGCATGTTAGTGACAGATCATCAGGTATAGTATTTTGATAGTGGTGCTAGTAAGCGAGTAGTAATCACAAATTTACTTCTCAACATGACTTGTTTTCCTCCCTTGATTTTGAGAGTGATGCTAGTAAGCAAAAATTTACTTCTCAACATGTCTTGTTTTCCTCCCTTGGTTTTTCTTCTCAAGGAGGCACAGTCACACGTGCAAACAACTCCTACTATCCAGTGAAATCAGTTCATAAGCTTGTTCTCACTGTAAATGGTGGGAACCACTCTCTCAGAAGTCTTGTTTGTGCCAGGCGTTTAAAAGAACTTATTGTTGGTCTTTGTCATTGCTAGGGCCTGCCTCTAGTGTATAGTTTATAATCGGAGTGATGGGGACATCACTGTGGCATATGGTACTCTAAGCCATGGGCTTTACGGGTTGGATATGTATGAGAGTTTGACACATAATGCTTTTTCAGTTGTACTTCCACATGTGCTATGAGTGTGTCACTATTTGGTTGAACATGACACTTTAGCGATTTTGGACCACTCAGCCATTATCTTCCAGCTGTGCTATTTGACTGTGCCCAATGTAATAAGGTTGTGTGGTGTGATGCTAGGAGCCCAAGAATGCAGTCTTAGCATCCTAAAATTTGGACTAGTGTCCAGATTGTGCTGTGACATTTGGACTAGTGTCCAGACAACATCTGGATTGTGTTGTGATGAGATGAGAGATAGAGGCATAGATGCTAGAAACACACATTAACATCCCATAATAGCTTCTGAGCAGAGAGAGAGAGAGAGAGAGAGAGAGAGAGAGAGAGAGAGAGAGAGAGAGAGAGAGAGAGAGAGAGAGAGAGAGAGAGAGTCCATAAGCATTAATATTATAGAGGATGCCCAAGAGGCTTAGTATAAGAAGTAACACAACAAACTACTAACTCTCTAGACAATAGACATGCCACAGTACAAAGAGCGTCTAAACTCCATCCGTATACAAAGCCAACTAAGCCTCTCTGTGCTCAATATACAACTGCAAAACTATGTTATAACTAGACTTCCACTCTTAAACTTGTGTGCTTACAACCATGAATTCCCCACTCTCACTCAAACACATTATTGATCACTACTACTTGTGTGCTTACAACCATGAATTCCCCACTCTCACTCAAATGCATTATCGATCACTACTACTTATGCCCTCATACATAAACGGACTCAACTAAGTACTACCCATTGGCCCCCCAAGACAGTTACAAAGAGAAAGGCTATTATCTTTGGCTAGAGCTCATGATCATGATGGATACATCACGGTATCTTGGTAGTTGTTAGTGCTAAGCTGACAAAGACCATTGGTGGGGTGAACCCTTAGAACTAGTTTACCCGCCAACACTTGGCATGCCTGTGGGACATAGCCCATGATTTGCATCTTCAACATTTTCCTAGGCTCAAAGGCTTTTTAAAATCTAGTCATTTTATGTCCCAGCCAAGGTGGCTAGGGTCCTCTTGATCGTTGCTTCTAAACATAAAGTGTATTTCATTAATTGGATTGTACCTCAAACTGTAGGCCTTTTGTCTTTTACTGAGGTGTTTTTATCCTAGCCCTTAGTTTTCAAAAATCTACCTCGACGACTTTAGCTTCTAGGAACTAGCTCTTGGCTTTATGCACGGTGTCTACAACTATTTTGCCATATGTGCAGCAAAAGCATGGGGTGTTGAAATTTGTGGAGTGATAGCATTGTCAGTTTACTAGATCATGCCTTTTCTATCTCCCTGGCTCTAGTTACAGTGGTATTGAGATTCCAACCCAGGTAGCTTTTGGGGCCTAGGTAGTAGGAATGATGGTTGGTGAGACCACGCAGCTTTTTGCATGAGCTTTTGCCACCTCACCCAAGGCTAACCGCCGCTAGGAGGTGGTGCCACTTTGCCAAACTATCCTAGAGCTTATGGCCTTTTCTCTTCTAGTGGATCCTCCGGATTGCCCCATCATAGTCTTGGTGTCTGTCGTCTAGGTCTTTTTTGTATTTCTATAGAAATTCCCCAATTTCTTCCTAATAAGCCTCTATTCTAGATCTTATGGCATGCTTGGCTAGATTTCTGATGTGTTTGCATGCCGTCTAGATGGATTCCTCTACTTTGTCCTTTGTTTTGATCATATCTACTAGCAACCTATTTTTTTCCTCTCTAAGCATCTTCCTCATTTTTGGCTTTTTTATGAGAACAATTCCTGATTTTTTAAAAAGCTCGTCCTTCAGCTCTAATTCTGCCTTGTGCTTCTCCTTGGCATGTTGGATTTTTGCTTCTCTTTTGGCCATAACTCGGCTTAGAAATGCATGAGTTTTGAATTTTTCTCCTTGGCAACTTCCTTTTCCTTCACATTTGTCAGTGAATGGCCTTGGTGAATTATCCTTCACTTTATTTTTCAACTCCTTGATGGCCTCCTTGTCCTTATCCTTTTGCTCCTTGTATTCTTTGATTAATCCATCTAGCTCTTCAATGTGCACCTAGAGTGCCCGTTCTTCATTTGATTTCTCTTCTAGTTGCTTATTCCAGTTGCTTGGTAGTGGTGGCCATAACATGCTGTACGGTCCTTCCCAAGCCATGTATGTATGTGTCTCTTTTAATATAGATTTCATAAGGAAAGAGAGTGTAATTAGAGAAGAGTGAGACAACAAGGCTAGAAACATTAGGAAAGTGTTAGAATACAAATATTAGCTCCAAAAATCCTAAAAGAAATAAGAACATAAGAATAGTTCTATTAAGAGATAAGTATCCCCATAAATAAAATTTTGAATTTAGGTGATAAGAGATCATATTTAGAGTACTTTTACACATTTAGAGTCCATGCATACTAAAAATGTGGAAAAACAATGGCACGTTTGTGGCTATATACAGACGTTTTTGCCTATTCTGCCTACAATTGCTTGTAGACCAGATGCCTTCCCGTTCTTTTGACTGGTTATATGACTATATTCTGAGTTTTTATCAGAGAGTTATAGCCTAAACAATTTGCTGTTTCTGTTAGGATCTCTACACAGAGAAATCTATGAGAAGGCAGCAAGTAGCCTCAAGGTAATCCTAGAGTTTGAGATGTAAATATCCCTTCATTCTTATCTAATATCTTAGAAAATAAGCTTAGATTGCTATGGTCTTTCAGAGGAAGAGACCAAAACTCCATAGCTTTTCTTTTAGAGAAAGAATAGTATGCCGTAGCCCTGTAAGAGAAGGCTATTTTGCCATAGACATTAGAAAGAGAGAAGAGTCACAGTACGAGTAAGAGGAGATAAAGCTATTGGATGATTTCAATCGTAAGACAAGGTATTAGAAGAATCTATTCTCATATGTCAAGTTCTAAAGCTCTTGTTAACGAGCAAAGACAACGATAAACGACAAATTTCTATAAGGTATATACATATTTTGTTTTTCAATTATATATCATTCTAGTAGGGGTTGAGGTATGGCCCCATCTTCTCTATTAATTGTTAATAGTGATCTATTTGATTAATTTACTATTTAAAGTTTGTATTCTTTTAAACAACAGCATATGCCTTAGTAAAGAATGTCTTATCGCAATCTCAAGTTGAAATGCTAAAATCTTTGTGAAAAGGATTGTTTTCTTAAGAAGGTGACATGGATCCTAGTCCTATGGTTTAGTGAGTAAATGGATTGTTATCTTGGTTAAATTAAGGTACAGGTACAACTTCTCCCTGCCTTGACGCTGCCCCGTTCTTGTGCTTGTGTAGCCGGACGGCGGAGACGTTAGTAAGGCCTGGAGTTGGCCCATGGTATCCCTCATACCATTGGGAGAATGAGGTTTGCCGATTGAGGCGAGTGATTGTGATACTGCCTACTAGTTCTAAGGGCCTAGGCTAGTGCGGTGAATTAGCCCACCCTAGTGCGTAGACATCCCTCTGGGGGATGGGAGGATCGAGCGATGGAGCCTGAGAGGGCGACAGGCCGGCTTGAGTCCTTGCCCCAACCCGCTGACGATGAGGTGTATGGTCCCGTAGGGTTTTGCCCAGCATGTAGAGGCTGGAAGGCCGAATTCTAGATCATCGGTGGTATAAAGGAAAAGAATAAGAGAGCCGGTTTGGCTTGTATAAAATTGATTCATGTGTAAACTTTTCTTTTAAATCTTGTCTTGGCATTATTGTACTGTGGAAAAAGGCTGTTTTAATAAACCTTGTGAAAAGGGCCTTAATTAAGGAACATGTTTATTTATGTCAAACAGTGTGGTAGGATTAATTAGAAAACAAATTGACGCGTGAGTAGGGTGGAAAGTGGGAGGATGGAATGCCCCGACGGCACCATCCTACGGACGGGTGGATCCGATTAGTCGGGTAGCTTTCCAACATATTAAGTGAAAGCCTTACGTTAGATAAATAGGTTCTCAGGTAATTCTATTCTAGAAGACTAGGTCAGCGACTGTGCCTTGCATGGATGAGGAAAAAAAGTGTTGCCTCTAGGAATCAAGACTAGTAGTTGCCCAAATTTATGATCAATTACCCTATGGGTGATTTGATTTTTGGAAGACCACGCTCCCCCTGCAGGATAGAACTAGGTCTTACCTATGAATCGTATCCTTGAATCTCTGCATGGTCAAGGTGTCGATGAGTAGGAAATTTTCTCCAAGATAAGACTTAGTGGACTATCTTAAGTGTTTCCCCTATTTTTGGAAGGGGGAACCTTACACATGCTCTCAAAACCTATTCTTGGGTATAATGTCCATTGGTGTGTCTATCTTGAGCACCAACTCCTTTCTGGAGGGCTTCTCCTATTGCACAACCATTTTTCTTTCCATTCTGCCACTTCTCTTTATAGTTGCCTATTTTGTTCCTTGAGATTATCTGGGTTTCTGGGGTTAGACATTCTTTGGAAGTTAGATGCTTGATTTTCTTTGGAGCCTTTCTCTGACTCCAGATTCATGGGTTGTAGCATGTCTTATTGTCCCTTTCCCTTGTCCAAATCCTTGTCATATTTCTTGAATATTACCAGCTCTCTGCAAGTGGGAGTGGGTGATTCCAACACAAACTTTTAGCTTGTCCAAGTATCCCTTCCATACTACCTTCAGTTCTTCTATTACATGCTCCTCCCATTCTTCCATCTTGGCTGTATCGAGATCATAAATTTTTGGGGTGGTCTTAGCATCATATACCACTAATCTACTAGCCTCCACTTGAACCATCTTGCCTTGGTATTTGTTAGCTCTCATGTATGCTTCATAACACCTCCAGATGCTCATTCATTATATTATATGCTCTTTGTTTGGCCTCTTATACTTTGGTGGTGGCATTAGCCAGGCCATCCTTGATGATCTACATTTATTGCTTCTGCTTGGCCATGATTAACTCCTTAGTTATGTTCTTGTTGGTTTACCACTTGCTCTTTGAGCTTCTGCCCCTATTGTAGCTTCTGCCCCTATTGTAGCTTAGCGCTTTAACAGTGATAATTCTTGTTGGCTCTCCTAGAACTCCTTGTTTCTCTGCTATAGGCTCATTCTAAGGTTCTAAATTTTTCTTAGGCCCTCTGTAATGTATTTTTGTAGGTAGCCTGATGCTTCTTGCACCCATCTTGCCTGTAAAATGTGCTTGGAATTAATGGAGTTCGAGTGGGTGTCACAACTGCCTCTAAAGTTGTATATACAAGGAGAGACATGGGTACCTTGAATTGGGATTCTAGATGAGGGTTATCCCTGATTATCTAGACTTCTCAACCTGTTCAGCTTAGGCCAAAGAGATCCTATACATTTTCTGAGGTAGTGGCTACTTCCAACTCCGATACCCCTTGCTAGGAAATTTGGTCTTTTTATCTCCAAAGTTAAACTTCCTCTTTTGTGATGTTTTGGGTCCGATGGATTTGGTCTTTTCTGTCACTATTCTTGGGGGTGGCAAAGGGGAAATTCCCACTATTGTGGTGGGAAGTTTCATCACACCACACTGGGGGTTCTGGTGTCACTAGACCCCCTAGTGCTAGTGGACAAAAGCTATCACCATTAGGAGTTCTGGTTGTTTTTTCTTAAGGCCACCCTACTCCTCTCCTTGGTTCTAGCTTCCTTTCCCACTATTTCCTTGATGTTCTTGGTCTCGAATAGGGTCATGTCTGTCCGATTACTCTTATTGTTCCTCATGTATAGCCATATAACCATTCCCTGGAAGAGCACTTTTAGGTGTGTCCCTATCTTTGTCTTGCTATTTCTCTTCCTTAGGTTGGCGATCTCCTCCTTAAGTTTATTGTAGAGGACTTCTACCCAGGTCACCTTGAAACCCCCCCCTCCCGTGCAATTATTCTACCTAGATGATCCCATAATACTTTGGGTCCTCATCCAGATTTCCAGTGATTTTGTATTCCTTTGCCATCTTCAGAGCTCCAAACTACATTATTAAATCCATTTCATCTACCAAGGGGATGTCTTTCATACCTTCTATTGGTAGCTTGCACACTTAAGCCACATAACTAGTTGTAAATTAGAATGTGTTGCCAAATGGTAGATTAATGGCTTTCCTCTTTTGCAATCTCTTCATTTGTGTGGAGGTTGATTTGCAACTCTCCCCTAAACTCCACCATGTTGGCTAAATAAAGGTTGCTGAATGGGAAAAGTGAGCAAGGTGTGTAGCATGCAAGGTTGCATAGAGCAGAGGTAGTTAGAAAGCATAGAGTGACAATAAGGGGAATGGGGTTATTCACCCAAACTAGGAGAGGTCTCTCTTGATGCTGTTTATCGTTGTGTTAAGAATGTGGTGCACAAATGTATGTGTGTGTTAAGCCATGTAGGTTTATGTTATTTCCATTATGATTTACATGTGGGTAGCAACCTTAGGATATGGGAAAATGTGTATGGTTGAGGTCATGTGAGAACCATCTGTATAGGAACAATGAATGGGCAACCAAGTCCATGTGTAGCATCAAAGAGGATAGTGGCATGTAGCATGTGGACACCTCATGTGTTAAATGAGATGGATTTGAGTAGGATATGAGTGCATGAACATGAGAAAATAAGAGCTATGGTGGATGGAAGAAGACATGCTTAGAGCATAATGTTGACACTAAAGAAGATAAACATGATATGGATTAGGGCTAATCATGTGCTCACATAAGAAGACATGAGAAAATAAGAGCTATGGTGGATGGAAGAAGACATGCTTAGAGCATAATGCTGACACTAATGAAGATAAACATGATATGGATTAGGGCTAATCATGTGCTCACATTTTTGTATTAAGAAAATGAGTTTGGTACATCCGTTTATAGCTCTCATAGAGCTCTCATCCACATGCTCCATGCACCCTTATGCCATCCATGTGTTCATAAATGTCCACATTCCTTGTGCACCATGTTAAAAAGCATGGATCTAGGGCAGCTCATAGCAAGCGATTAGACTCATGTTTTTGAAGGACTAATAAAATGATTAAAAAAATAATTAAGATATTAGCAACACAATGGTAATGCTCATAAGAAAACCACACAATGTCATCCATTAGAGTTAATCCAAATACATCCTTTTATAGCCCTCATAGAGCTCCCAACTCACAAGATGTGTGCACCCTAGTGCCAACCATGTGTCCATAAATTCTCACACTACATGTCCTCCCTTGCACTTTCCATGTGCTACCTCTTTGACCTTTGACTTCACCTTTTACAAATGACCAAACAAATCAACCTTTGCCAATGTACCCTTAGTATATTCCTTTTCTAATAATGTGCATGCTTATTCTCTTGTTCATGTGACTCACTCCCTACCTTTCTTGTGCTCTTTGGCACCACATTTCTCAACACCCCCCCTTGGTGCCAAATCTTTGGGCTACTCAAGGTGGTCGGATGCGAGATTTACAACATATCACCCCCCCTCGTTTCTAACTTGGCTGGGTAACTTAGAGGCTCTTTGGCTTGGTTACTTTCTAGCTCAAAGATTACTTTTAGAGGTGGTCGGGTGTGAATTACAACGATCATTACCCCCCCCTGGGTGCTTAATTGGCTACTCTTAGGTGGTTAGCTAGATTTTCACTCCCCTAAGGTGCTATTTTAGCTAACTCTCTAGTGGTCGAGTGTTACAACATTTTAATTGATTTTTAGTCTACTCATTTGGTGGCCTTTACAATGTTGGCTTGGGTAGTGAGGAGAGATTTTTTACATGCTCATTTGGACGCTTACATTCCATTTGTTTGACTCATGGTCAATCACATATGCTTGCTCATTTGGTGATGAAAATTTATAAGGGTTAAATGAATAATTTGTTGTGGTGTTATTGTGATCCATGTCAGTGCAGCTCTTGGTGATTCCCATAATGTAATGTAAATAAAAACACTAAAATATGGCTGGCCATGCGAACACTCCATTTGGAATGCATGTGAACAAGGTCTTAGAAATGACTTCTTTGCATCAAGGTTTACAAACCTTAGGTTTTTTTTTAGATTTTACATTTTGCTTAGAAACCTTATCTGATCATCATCATGTTTGTTTTGCCTGCCGCTTGTTCTTCCTTATGCCTCCTTCACCATCCCTTTCCCTGTTCATGAAGATTGTGTTGCATGCTTCTCTCTCTAGCCACCACCACTGCTTCTTATGTTTTGTTGTTTCCTCCATTACTGCAACCCTGTTTGGCATGGAGTCTTCTGTCTCCACTTCTCAGGCAACTACCTTCCACCATATCTCCACTCTCAGGCGACTGCCTTCCACCATATCTCCATGTGCTGTGGCTCTACCAATTGCTTGCTTTTGTTGCAGTTGCCCCGTGTGCTTGAGTTGGGTAAGGATTGTGATGTGTTTTTGAGCCTTGTCGACCTCTTCTTCTTTTTGTTAGATGTGTTGTTGGTAAACTGGCTAATGTTGTGAGCTACTACTGAAGCCACACATCACAGTTTTGTTACGCTTCGAAGCTGCTTCGTTGTTCAATAGTGACAATGGTGTATTGCTCATGTCTCTCTTGGTGTTATTCTACAGCTCCAATGCGACCTTGATAAGTGCTTTGATCCCCAATTTTAGTTCCTATAACAACAACTGCTGATGTCTAAGTATTGTTAACTGCAAGCTCTCTCCTCTCTCTCTCTATCTCTTGCAGAACAGTTCCCATACCTAAGGAGACCAAATGCTTATAGTTACAACCTCTTTGTTGTACAACACTAGCTACTACTACACACAGATGTGCTGATTGTTGGTCTTTTGCAGGTTAATGCCACCAACAAGAGTGCTACAATAGTGAATCAGCTACTATGGGCTTTGTTGGAGCTCCAAATTTTATAGCCAATTATAGGAGAAAGAGGGAACAACTACCTCACATGAAAGATCTCTTACAATAATATGGCAAGGAGAAGGGCAGTTCCTAATGAAAGCTTATTGGCAAGAAAACAACAAAGCTAATCATAGTACTAAATCAAGCTCTAATGATGAATCCTTATCTTCTTAATCACTTTCTAGTGAGCTAGACCAACCAAGCTATGATACCATGTTAAAAAGCATGGATCTAGGGCGTCCCATAGCAAGTGATTAAACTCATGTTTAAGGATTAATAAGATGATTAAAGAGATAATTAAGATATTAGCAACACAATAGTAATGCTCATAAGAAAATCACACAATGTCATCCTATGAGACCCCTCTGCTCCCTCTGCGCACCGGATTCCTAGTTGCTAACAGTGGAAGTAGCTTCCTCTTGCGCGGGGCAAGGTTTCCCACTCGGGGCCTCGTCCTCGAATGTCCGGACACAAGACTAATCTGGTGGTCATTCCGAATCCGAAATCGAGAAAATTTCCCTTGCCCGAAAAACAGGGACAATTCCACCTTTTTTATTTTCCATTAATTCCTTTACACTAGAAATTCCACTTTTCTCATTTAAATGGTTGAATTCAAATTATGGTGGGAATTCCTCTTTCATCATTTAAATTTATCTATGCAAAAAGATAAATTTAACTAAATTTTCTCTTAAAAATTAAATAAAAATCTCCATTAATATCTTTACACTAGAAATTCCATTTTTCTCATTTAAATGTTTGAATTCCAATTATGGTGGGAATTCCTTTTTCATCATTTAAATTTATATATGCAAAAAGATAAATTTAACTAAAATTCTTGTTTAAATTTGAAAAAAAAATCCATTATTTTAGTATTCCAAATTTTTCTCTTTCCTCATTGGAATACATGGATTTCTATTATCATGGGAATTTCTCTTTTATCATAAAAATAAATTACTAGAAATTTTCTTTTTTTCTAATTAACTATTTATGTATAAACATAAAAATTAAATTTTCCATGGTTATGATGAGAATTATTCAATTAACCTAGGATGGTTAATCCTAGAATATGGTAGGAAGTCCTCTTTTCATATTATGTATGAAAATGATTTATGTGTTAATTTTTCAAAAATTTTACCGTAGCTCTGTTGGCTATTACTAATAATTTTCAATAATTTTGAAAGCATAAAGTTTTAGTAATACAATATGATAGAATAACTATCATTTGGATCAATATCCAATTATGGACTTGATTACTAAGTTTTTCATAAATTGAGTAGCATAAAAGCATTAAAAAGCCACTTCTTTGGCCTCTAATTTGACAAGCATAGAAATTACTTTTAGATTTGAGAATTGCTTCATGAGAAGCATCATTTGAATACAGAATAGGTCATAGGAATGACCATTCTTTGGGGGGGAGAGAGATATGCTTAAAAAACATTTTAATTTAAGCATCAATGAAAACTTTATGTGTTTAATCACTAAAATTCATTAGAGAGCTTCAATTGCATTAAATATCCATTCAATTGAATACTTCTCAAGCTTGAGAGGGGTTGAGAAGTGAGAAACATTTAGAGATTAAGAAAAAGACCATAAAGTCACACTTTACCTCTTATTTTACTTGATTCTTTAGTCTAAGGAGAGGCCCCCAACTAATCAATTGGTTGCCCTCATAAGTGCATATGTACATAAGCTTATGCTTATGTATATGTATGCCACATATGCATAAGCATAAGCTTATGTATTATGCACTTATGAGGGTATGTATGTATATGCATAAGCTCATAATCTTATGTGCATACATAGGTATAAGCAAACTTATGGATGCATAGTTTATTGATATGCAACACAACAATTTTATTTAAAAAAAAGAAATGCATTTATATTAGGGTACTTCTTGTAATAAAAAAAGCAATGCATGCATAAAGCAACTATTTAGTTTAAAAAAAGCAATTCACTATATTAGAGTAATCCTTGTATACAAAAGAAATACATAGACATGTATATGTATGCATAAAGAAAAAATTCATTAAAAAAAGAGAATCATTTATAATAGTAAATAGGTTGAAGCTTCTTCATTAACAACTACCCCTTTTCCCTTGTAACTTGATGGCAGTGAAGCTTCCACTCTTGTCAGCTTCTATATGGTCAAGGGAGCTTTAGCCTATGATGGCTCCTCGACAACTACCTCTTTGCCTTTGCAACTTGTTGGAGGTGAAGCTTCCACTCTTGTCAGCTTTTGTATGGTCAAGGGACCTTCCCTTGTGATAGCCCCTCTCCATCATCATATATATCAATACTTGGATTTGTTCCACAAAAGAATTTTGCATCGTGGTCAATGTACCCCGTAATGTATTTTCGTGAAACCCTAAATCTTGTAAGACCTGAGAGAGAAGAACAAGCAAAAGTTGCTTTCAAGGATACATGTGAGAGAGGATAGAGAAGAGAAAGGATGGAAAACAAGTAAGAGAGGCAAGGGAGAATGAGAGGGATTGATTCCAAGACAAGGAGGTACAAGGCCGAGGAAGAGGCATGTAACAGAGTGCATGAAGTATGGAAGATAGACCCAAAAAATTGTGTTAAAATTTAGCCAACGAAGAGAAATCAGCCTGCGGATGACATTTTTCTTGAGGCTAGCTTTCTGTTGTTTTCTTAACGTGGGTGACATTTAATGTCACTCTCGACAATGTGTGTATAATATATATATATATGTACTATCTATTGTGTGCAAGTTTTAAGGAGAGGAGGGGACACGTGGCATTTGGAAGAGGGCCAAGTGTTAGTAGGGGAAAGAGAGAAGGAGGTGTGATGGGGGAGAGGAGTATCCACGTGTTCGAGAGGTAGAGAGAGAGAGAGAGAGAGAGAGAGAGAGAGAGAGAGAGAGAGAGAGAGAGAGAGAGAGAGAGAGAGAGAGAGAGGGGGGGGGGGTAGGGGCACAGGGAAAAGTGAAGGACACATATAAGAGAAGGGGAGACAGAGAGGAGGAATAGGGCGGGGAGAGAGAGAGAGAGGAGTGTAGGGGTATGTTGAGAGAAGAAAATTTAAATAAATAATATAATACAAAAATATATAATATATAAGTATAAAATCTATAAAATATAAATATATATAATAACAATATGCAAACATATATTAAGTAAGAAATCTATACTAATATATTATAATATAGTATATATATGTATATACTTAAGTGTAAATAAGAAAATTAAAGACATAGAGACATAGTAAATATATAATTATACATTATAAATATGATAACTTAATATAAATAATATAGTATATTATATAAATATACATAATAATATAATATAAGTATATATTTAATAAATAAAAATTAGAGTATAAAATATATATAGTAAATATATAATAATATTATATATATACATTCACACATATACGTACACATAGTTATACACGTGCATTGGGAAGGGGGGAAAGGGTGTGTGTGTGTGTGTGTGTGTGTGTGTGTGTGTGTGAGAGAGAGAGAGAGAGAGAGAGAGAGAGAGAGATTGCATGTGCATGTGTATGTGTGTGAGAGAGGGTTGTGTCTATGCACGTGACAGAGACATAGAGAGAATGCATGTGAGAGAGTCGCACATAGTCACATGCCCACACACACACACACACACACACACACACACACACATATACACAAGCCTATACAAACACACACATGTACACATACTCTCATGTGTTTGCACACACATACACATGCATAGATACATACACGTGCACACTTACGTATGCACATATTTATACAAGATAAGGCAAGGGTACCTACCCCTTTACATGGAGAAAGGAGAGGGAGAATTTTTGAAAAGGAGAAAGGAGAAGAGAAGTTGGTCTTTGGGGTTTCTTTCCCACACGCTTAGATTCATTGGTGCACACTTATGTACCTACCCCTGTATGTGGAGAAAGGAGGGAGAATTTTTTAAAAGGAGAAAGGAGAAGAGAAGATAGTCTTTGGGGTCTATTTCCCACACACTTAGATGCATTGGGGCTCACAATTGATTATCATCATCAATCAAGTCATTTGCTCATTAAATGAGTTTCTTATATACATACATACATACATACATATATATATATAATACATTAAAAAGCAAATTTCCCACCCCTCCACATACACACATATATACCTTTGAATATTTTATTATGTGCATATGTAAGAGAGAGAATATACATACCGATACATACATAGATAAATACACACACACACACACACACATATTATGTATGTATGTATGTATGTATGTATTTATAGGTATGTAAGCATATATATATATATATATATATATATATATATATATATATATATATATATATATATATATATATATATAATACATTAGAAAGCAATTCCCTCTCCTCCACACACACACACATATATATATCTTCTAATGTTATACTATGTGCATGTGTAAGAGAGAGAATATACATACCTATACATACATAGATAAATACATACACACACACACATATGTATGTATGTAAGCATGTATACATAAATAGATCTATACACACACACACACGTACACCACATAGACACAAGCACATGATATGTACACACACTCACACAAACACACATATACATGCACACACATAGACACAAAGATATACACACATACATATTCACATGCTCACACACCCATACATGCACACACTCACACATGGATACACACACACACATGGATACACACACACAAACATACACACCATGTACACACACTCACACCATACACACACTAGCACATACGCACAATCAAGACACTTGCACGATGCATGAATACATGAAGTCGACATTACATAATCACACACACATATTTATGTGCAGACATGATCACACCCATATGCATACAAGTGTGTGTGTGTGTTGGGGGGGGGGGGAGAGAGAGAGAGAGAGAGAGAGAGAGAGAGAGCGTGTGTATGTGTGTTTCTATACATGTGTTAGGGAGTGTGAGAAGAGAGAGTGCATGTGCATGTGTATGCATGAGGTGTGTGTGTGTGTGTGTGTGAGAGAGAGAGAGAGAGAGAGAGAGAGAGAGAGAGAGAGAGAGGTATATTGCACATGTATGTGAATGCATGTGAGAAGAGAGATGATGTTTGTGTGTGTGTGTGTGTGTGTGGGAGATTGTGTCTCTGTGAGAGAGAGAGACACATACACACATGTACACATACATGCACACACATGAACGTACATGTATACATGCTGCACACACATGATGAAGGCACACACACACACACACACACTCACTCAAGCTGGCACACACACATACATGCATATACATGCACATAAGCACATAAATATACACACATACACACACTCATGTACACAAGTACATGTGTACACACATGGACGTGCACACCCACACATGCACACATGCATACACATTTGTTGCACGTGTATATGTACAAACACATATGTACATGTACATGCACATGCACATGCACACACATAGACACAAAGATGCACACACAGACACATTCCCATGCTTGCACACACAGTCACACATTGACACACATAAACACAAACATACACATGTACACACACTCATACCATACACACATACATGTGCACAAGCATATGCACACAATCAAGACACTTGCACATGTGCACACTAGCACATGTGCATAATCAAGACACTTGTACGATGCGTGCATGCATGAAGTCATCATTATATGATCACAGACAGGTGTAAATGTACACACACAGTCACACAAATGAGCATGCAAGTGCGTGTGTGTGTGTGTGGGAAGAGAGAGAGAGAGAGAGAGAGAGAGAGAGAGAGAGAGAGAGAGAGAGGAGAGAGAGAGAGAGAGAGAGAGTTTCTATGTGTGTGTGAGGGGGTGTGAGAAGAGAGGAGGAAGAGAGAGTGCATGTGCATGTGTATGTGTGAAAGAGAGAGTGCATGTGTATGTGTGTACGTGTGAGAGAGAGGGGTGTGTGTGTGTGAGAGAGAGAGAGAGAGGGCGGGTGCATGTGCATGTGTATATGTGTGTATGTGAGGATGTTCGTATGCATGTGCACGGGAGATTGAGTGTGTGTCTCTGTGAACACATGCACACATACATGCATATAAATGAATACACATGCATACATGCACACACATGAACACACACACACACACACACACTTGCACATATAAACACATGTGCATACACATGACATACACACCACATACAGTACATGAACACACACTTAGACGCTCACATGTACACACATATATACACACACTCACTCACATGTACACACATGTATACACATACACTCACCTACACAAACATATGCATAGAGTTGCACGTTTGTATGTGCGTACATGCACATGTACACTCACCTACACAAACACACACTTGCATGCATGGACACATGTGCACACAGAGAGATATGCACACACACACACACACACACTCAAGCTTTCACATACACCATACATGCATATGCATGCACATAAGCACAAACATATATACACATACACACACTCACATATACAAGTACACATGCACACATAATACATAGATGCACATGCATACACATTTGCACGTGTACATGCACACACTCTCACACACACATATATATCTATAAAAGAAGATAAAGAAATGGTGCCAACCCTATAAACCTAGCCTTTTACTGGAGAGAGAGAGAGAGAGAGAGAGAGAGAGAGAGAGAGAGAGAGAGAGAGAGAGAGAGAGAGAGAGAATCTATGTGTGGGAGAGTGTGAGAAGAGAGAGGGGCTATGTGCATACGTGTGTGCATGTGTGTGTGTGTGTGTGTGTGAGAGAGAGAGAGAGAGAGAGAGAGAGAGAGAGAAAGAGAAGAGAGAGAGAGAGAGAGAGAGAGAGAGAGAGAGAGAGAGAATTTCTATGTGTGAGAGAGTGTATGTGGGAGGAGACTGTCCGCTTGTATTAGTGCATGTGCAGGTGTGTACATGTGTGTGTGTGCAGGTGTGTGTGTGTGTGTGTGTGTGTGTGTGTGATAGAGAGAGAGAGAGAGAGAGAGAGAGAGAGAGAGAGAGAGATTGAACATTTGAGAGAGTGTGTGTATGTGAAGAGAGAGAGAGAGGAAGAGGAAGAGGGTCATGTGCATGTGTGTGAGTGTGTGTGTGTGTGTGTGTGAGAGAGAGAGAGAGAGAGAGAGAGAGAGAGAGACAGAGAGAGAGAGATAATTTCTATGTGTGAGAGAAGGACTATGTGCATACGTGCATGCATGTGTGTGTGTGTGTGTGTGTGTGTGTGTGTGTGTGTGAGAGAGAGAGAGAGAGAGAGAGAGAGAGAGAGAGAGAATTTCTATGTGTGAGAGAGTGTATGTGGGAGGAGAGAGTGTCCATTTGCATTAGTGCATGTGTGGATGTGTACATATGTGTGTGTGTGAGAGAGAGAGAGAGAGAGAGAGGAAGAGGGTCATGTGCATGTGTGTGTGTGTGTGTGTGTGTGTGTGAGAGAGAGAGAGAGAGAGAGAGAGAGAGAGAGAGAGATGGGGGCAGGCCTAGGAGTGAGTGAGAGAGAAAGAGATAGTTGTCGGGAGGGAACTAGTTCTTTTTGGAACCTTGGTCCCCACAACAATGTGCGGGTTTGTTAACCACATATTTGTTTTAACACATTCCTATGACAACTATGTCTGCACACTTATGTAATGGGTGCCAGCACTATATATTGTAAATCTCATCATTTGATGAGGGAAATGCCCTAAAGATGCTCCCAAGTATTGAGCTTCGAAGGATAGACAAGAGGATCTTGGTCAATTAGCCAATCCATAGAGAAAAGCCTTGGAACTATGTTTTGGGCACCCTAGGTCACTTACTCCCAAGTAGCATAGTGGGAAAAGGCTTGGCACTATAAAAGCCAACTTCTCTTGTTTGTAACTCATTCTCCCATTTGTGCAATAGAAGTGGAGTGTTCTCTTTCTCCCTCTCTCTTACAACTCTAATCTAGCATGTGTGGTGTGCTCAAAGTTAGGGTTTGGGAGTGATTAGTGCTAATCACTTGTTCCCTCTTGCTTCCTCTCTCTCTCTCTCTCTCTCTCGTGATTAGACTACCCAATGCAATCCTCTTCCATGAAGATCCCACACGATCTTTGCATCACCCACCATAAGATTAGAGTAATCGCCTCGGTGTGACAAACGAGTGCAGGAGGATAGCGGTGATGGAGCAGCTACGGTGGAGCTCTTGAGCCATGCTCAAGCTCTGTAGATAGGAAACTTCCCATGACACGTTGGGGTAGGGTTTCCCTTAACATCTTTTGCGTCGCTTCTAGGGAGCGTCGATCCGCTACATGTCTACATTATCCTTTGATTCGAATCCGATGGAGCCTCATAGCCTAGTTGCAAGTAAGCTCTTTGGCATGCGGTTTTTTTATTTTTTGATGTATTTTGATGTTTTGCATGGTTTTTGTTGTGATTCATGTATAGCTTTGTGTTTAGAGTAGGATTACTGCTTGTTTGAGTGAAAAAACTTGAGATTTGGGTGATTAGAGAGCCTAATCAAGAGAGTTTTGCTTAAACCTAGACCATTTTCCTTAATTTTTACCTTAATCTTACTTCTTTTACTTAATTCCTTTGCATATGTAGGTTAGCATTGTTAAGTAGAACCCTAATCTATCAAAAAACCCAAAAAACCATAAACTATCTCTTAATTATCACCAAAAAACCAAAAAATTCAAGCTTAAGTTCTTGTAATTAGACTAATTGGAGTGGTAGTAGTGTTCTAAACACTTGAATTGACCCAAATCTATGTTTAGCTCACTCCAATTAGGCCTTAATGAGCAAGAATTAGCACTGATTTGGTCTCTTTTGTCTAATTTTTTCTCTTTTGAGTGGATCAATTAGAGACCTAATTAGTGAGATTATTTAGGAGTAATCACATCTTTGGATTAGCCTAAATATTGCTAATCTACCTATCAAATCTCCATGCCTAAACTCCTCACCAATTAGGAGTAATTAGAGGGCAAAGAAGGAGGTTAAGGAGTGATTAACAATGGGATTAAGAAGATTAATCATTAGTTAAGTTAGAGGGCCTCTAAATTAGTAGAAATTCACTAATTTAGAGGTAGCCTCTAACTTTAGCCCTTTCCCACCTACCTAGTATTAATGAGGGGGTCTTAGTTGTCTCCCACTCACTTCTCTCCAAAGTTGAAATTCAAATTCAAATTTTAAAATCTAAATTCAAATTTCAAATCTAAATTTCAACTTACACCGCCATTCACACCTAAGGCCATAGGCATACACTTCTAAGTGTACGGCCATATGAAACCCAAAACAAAATTTAAAACTTTAAAAAACATTTGCCACGAGCATATCATCCTAAGCGTACGCCCATACCAACCTTAGCCACAGCCGTACCAACCTAAGTGTATGGCCTTGCTATTCTCAAAAAACAAAAATCACGGGTGTACCATCCTAAGCGTAAGCCTGTCCAGTACTCCACTAGTTGACTTCTTTCCATCTTACTAACTTCCCCCACCCTCTCTCATTTCCGGAGGAGAGAGAGGAGAACCAACCAAGTGCGACACTTCCCCGCATGCCTCGACAACCTCTTATCAATCATGAGGACGCGATCGACTTTAGGAAGGGTAGTATGTTAACCACATATTGATTAACACATTCCTATGACAACTATGTCCGCACACATGTAATGGGCGCCAACACTATATATTGTAAATCCCACCATTTGATGAGGGAAATGCCGTAAAGGTGCTCCCAAGAATTGAGCTTCAAAGGACAGACAAGAGAATCTTGGTCAGTTGGCCAATCCATAGAGAAAAGCCTTGTAACTATGTTTTGGGCATCTCGGGTCACTTACTCTTGAGCGGCCTAGTGGGAAAAGGCTTAAACCTTTAAAAGCCAATTTCTCTTGTTTGTAACTCATTCTCCCATTTGTGCAATAGAAGTGGAGTGTTCTCTCCCTCTCCCTCTCTCTTACAACTCTAATCTGGCATGTGGTGTGCTTAGGGTTAGGGTTTGGGTTTGGGAGTGATGAGTGCTAATCACTTGTTCCAAGCTTGCTTCCTCTCTCTCTCTCTCTCTCTCTCTCTCTCTCTCTCTCTCTCTCTCTCTCTCTCTCTCTCTCTCTCTCTTCAACGTGATTAGGCTAGCCAACGCAATCCTCTTCTACGGAGATCCCACACGATCTTCACGAGAGAGCTTGCGTCACCTGTGTAGGATTAGAGCAACCACCTCGGTGTGATAACGAGTGCGGGAGGACGACAGTGATGAGTGGTTATGGTGGAGCTCTTGAGCCATGCTCAAGCTCGGTGGATAAGAAACATCCCACGACATGGTAGAGTAGGGTTTCCTTAATAGCGTCTAATACTAGTATATATATATGCATACAAGCAAAAAGTTCATGGTGCACGAATAATAATAATGCGTAGGTCACCTACTTTTCTATTAATCTTTAACATGGCTTATTTCTCTCTGTACACATGTTGACTTTTTTTGTGTTTA
>NC_141110.1:26953747-27061247 GCF_041138505.1 Cibotium barometz
ATGTATTGGGCACATTTTATCAGTGTAAAAATGGGAACAGACACTACCCTTGTCCAGATTAAGGCAAGAGGTAAGACCTCCCGCATAAATTTGGGTTTGCATTGCATAATGATACAAAATAAACATAAAAAGCCCAAAGGAACTGTCAGCAAAACATTGAAACATGTTGCTCACATGGAGCAAAAAGACCTGACGAACGAGCTCATGGCCCCAGCCATGAAAGAAGAAGAATATCTCTTCCCAAGAAGAGGATCCACACCGAGAAGAAGACCTGAAGGAAGACATGGACACGAGAAGAGAAGCTGCCACAAGAAGAGAAGCTGCCCCAAGAAGACTGAAAGAAGAGACGGACGCGTGGAGAGATGCTGCCACGAGAAGAAGACTGAAGACAAGAGAAGATGTGAGGCTCCAAAGAGTGAGGAGCCATGTGAAAATCTCAGAGAGAGAGAGAGAGAGAGAGAACCCACAACCCAATGTAACCTGCCCCAATAAAGTAAAACCACCTCTGAGCCACTGATGATGTAGGCCAAGTGGTAGATGTATGTGTGAGCACTTTAGTCAAGGTCGCGGGCACTTATAGTAGCCTTGGACACATAGAGAGAGAGAGTGTCAAGGACTATGGAGCTTAGGGACTTGAGGCACTGGTCGCGGGCTATCAAGTAAGAGGGAAACTTGATACAGGGTCCAGGTGTGTTAGGATTATTCACTTGAGGGGAGGTGTTGAAATATACAAGTGAAAAGGGTGTGTGTGGGAACAAGCTCTTGGATAGAGGCTGTAAAAGAGGAGATGTAATTGTGAAAGAACCTGTGAAAAGGTTAGGAGAATCTACTGGGAGAGAATAATGGGTAGCATGAGGGAATTTAGGAGTGTGGAGATATTCTGGGAGATATTCAGGGAAAAGAGAAGAGGTGGAGAGAATCAGGCAAGAGGTGGAGATATTCAGGGAGTGAATCATGGAGAAATCAAGGGGATTTGATGCTTGATGTAAACACTATAAATTGAGGCATAGCCCTAATGAAAATTTGCTGGTTTTTGAGTATCCATGCCTACATTAATCTATGTGCTAATTATTCACTAATTACATCTTAATCATTTCTTAATCACTTTGTTAATCATGTTGATTCTAGTGTTTGATCCACCATAGCTCATCATTTAGCTCAAATTTCAACATGGTATCAGAGCCATGCCTAGAATCAACCAGATTTATGAGCCCATTAGTGAATTAATCAGGATTAGTAAGTAATTAGCAAAAAAATCAGTTTTTAGTGAGTTTTCACTCTTCCCCTTCACCCCCAGCCAGTGGAGGGTCTCTAGCATCTAGCACACTCAAAATTAGGGCAAGAACTTCTAGCACATAATAGCTAACATCCCTAGCTTCAAGCCCATCTACTCCACGCAGCAAACCGCCGGCGGAAGCAGCTGAATTTACGAATTTTACAGGCGCCGTTTTTCTGAAGCAGAATGAATGCTATACGCATTATGTATTGGGCACATTTTATCAGTGTAAAAATGGGAACAGACACTACCCTTGTCCAGATTAAGGCAAGAGGTAAGACCTCCCGCATAAATTTGGGTTTGCATTGCATAATGATACAAAATAAACATAAAAAGCCCAAAGGAACTGTCAGCAAAACATTGAAACATGTTGCTCACATGGAGCAAAAAGACTTGACGAACGAGCTCATGGCCCCAGCCATGAAAGAAGAAGAATATCTCTTCCCAAGAAGAGGATCCACACCGAGAAGAAGACCTGAAGGAAGACATGGACATGAGAAGAGAAGCTGCCACAAGAAGAGAAGCTGCCCCAAGAAGACTGAAAGAAGAGACGGACGCGTGGAGAGATGCTGCCACGAGAAGAAGACTGAAGACAAGAGAAGATGTGAGGCTCCAAAGAGTGAGGAGCCATGTGAAAATCTCAGAGAGAGAGAGAGAGAGAGAACCCACAACCCAATGTAACCTGCCCCAATAAAGTAAAACCACCTCTGAGCCACTGATGATGTAGGCCAAGTGGTAGATGTATGTGTGAGCACTTTAGTCAAGGTCGCGGGCACTTATAGTAGCCTTGGACACATAGAGAGAGAGAGTGTCAAGGACTATGGAGTTTAGGGACTTGAGGCACTGGTCGCGGGCTATCAAGTAAGAGGGAAACTTGATACAGGGTCCAGGTGTGTTAGGATTATTCACTTGAGGGGAGGTGTTGAAATATACAAGTGAAAAGGGTGTGTGTGGGAACAAGCTCTTGGATAGAGGCTGTAAAAGAGGAGATGTAATTGTGAAAGAACCTGTGAAAAGGTTAGGAGAATCTACTGGGAGAGAATAATGGGTAGCATGAGGGAATTTAGGAGTGTGGAGATATTCTGGGAGATATTCAGGGAAAAGAGAAGAGGTGGAGAGAATCAGGCAAGAGGTGGAGATATTCAGGGAGTGAATCATGGAGAAATCAAGGGGATTTGATGCTTGATGTAAACACTATAAATTGAGGCATAGCCCTAATGAAAATTTGCTGGTTTTTGAGTATCCATGCCTACATTAATCTATGTGCTAATTATTCACTAATTACATCTTAATCATTTCTTAATCACTTTGTTAATCATGTTGATTCTAGTGTTTGATCCACCATAGCTCATCATTTAGCTCAAATTTCAACATGGTATCAGAGCCATGCCTAGAATCAACCAGATTTATGAGCCCATTAGTGAATTAATCAGGATTAGTAAGTAATTAGCAAAAAAATCAGTTTTTAGTGAGTTTTCACTCTTCCCCTTCACCCCCAGCCAGTGGAGGGTCTCTAGCATCTAGCACACTCAAAATTAGGGCAAGAACTTCTAGCACATAATAGCTAACATCCCTAGCTTCAAGCCCATCTACTCCACGCAGCAAACCGCCGGCGGAAGCAGCTGAATTTACGAATTTTACAGGCGCCGTTTTTCTGAAGCAGAATGAATGCTATACGCATTATGTATTGGGCACATTTTATCAGTGTAAAAATGGGAACAGACACTACCCTTGTCCAGATTAAGGCAAGAGGTAAGACCTCCCGCATAAATTTGGGTTTGCATTGCATAATGATACAAAATAAACATAAAAAGCCCAAAGGAACTGTCAGCAAAACATTGAAACATGTTGCTCACATGGAGCAAAAAGACCTGACGAACGAGCTCATGGCCCCAGCCATGAAAGAAGAAGAATATCTCTTCCCAAGAAGAGGATCCACACCGAGAAGAAGACCTGAAGGAAGACATGGACATGAGAAGAGAAGCTGCCACCCACAAGAAGAGAAGCTGCCCCAAGAAGACTGAAAGAAGAGACGGACGCGTGGAGAGATGCTGCCACGAGAAGAAGACTGAAGACAAGAGAAGATGTGAGGCTCCAAAGAGTGAGGAGCCATGTGAAAATCTCAGAGAGAGAGAGAGAGAGAGAGAACCCACAACCCAATGTAACCTGCCCCAATAAAGTAAAACCACCTCTGAGCCACTGATGATGTAGGCCAAGTGGTAGATGTACGTGTGAGCACTTTAGTCAAGGTCGCGGGCACTTATAGTAGCCTTGGACACATAGAGAGAGAGAGTGTCAAGGACTATGGAGCTTAGGGACTTGAGGCACTGGTCGCGGGCTATCAAGTAAGAGGGAAACTTGATACAGGGTCCAGGTGTGTTAGGATTATTCACTTGAGGGGAGGTGTTGAAATATACAAGTGAAAAGGGTGTGTGTGGGAACAAGCTCTTGGATAGAGGCTGTAAAAGAGGAGATGTAATTGTGAAAGAACCTGTGAAAAGGTTAGGAGAATCTACTGGGAGAGAATAATGGGTAGCATGAGGGAATTTAGGAGTGTGGAGATATTCTGGGAGATATTCAGGGAAAAGAGAAGAGGTGGAGAGAATCGGGCAAGAGGTGGAGATATTCAGGGAGTGAATCATGGAGAAATCAAGGGGATTTGATGCTTGATGTAAACACTATAAATTGAGGCATAGCCCTAATGAAAATTTGCTGGTTTTTGAGTATCCATGCCTACATTAATCTATGTGCTAATTATTCACTAATTACATCTTAATCATTTCTTAATCACTTTGTTAATCATGTTGATTCTAGTGTTTGATCCACCATAGCTCATCATTTAGCTCAAATTTCAACATTGACACACACACACACACACACACACACACATGCCGTTCCCAAATTTTTAAAAAATCATTTTTTTATTTTATAAAATACATAAATATATATAAGATAACATATGCCGTTCCCAAATTTTAAAAAATCATTTTTTTATTTTATAAAATACATAAATATATATAAGATAATATATGTGTGTGTGTGTGTGTGAGAGAGAGAGAGAGAGAGAGAGAGAGAGAGAGAGAGAGAGTTTATTTTGAAAGTTTTATGTATGTGTGTGTTATTTATATGTGTATGTACATAAACACACACACACACACACACAAACGCAAACGCAAATGCAAACACACACCCAAACGTGACGTGCACATGTGTACATACACAAGCACACATGTGCATATTTATGTGGGTACATATATACATATGTGCACACACTCACACCCACACGTTACGTGCACATGTGTACATACACATGAGAGTAGGCAACCTGGAAGGATATGTATGTGATAATGTTCATCATGTGTATCAATAAACACATTATTATCCTTTTCATGCATTAGCTTAGCAAAGGTCCATTGTCTTCTTCTCTAAATCTTGCATTATATTTATCTTTTATATATATATATATATATGTATGTATGTATGTATTTATGTACATTTATATGTATGTATATATACTTATACATATACATATACATATATGTGTATATATATGTATATATACACTCATATATATGTGTTATACTTATGTAATTATATTTATCTTTTATATTTGTGTGTTTGTGTAGTAATTATATATATATATATATATATATATAGTTATCTTATGTGTGTGTATAATATATATATATATATATATATATATATATATATATATATATATAATTATCTTATGTGTGTGTATAATATATGTATGTGTATGTGTTGATATATATATGTATTTATGTACATTTGTATGTATGTATATATACTTACATATACATATATGCGTATATATATACTCATATATATGTGTTATATTTATGTAATTATATTTATCATTTATATATATGTGTGTGTGTAGTAATTATATATATATATATAGTTATCTTATGTGTGTGTATAATATATATATATATATCTTATATATATATGTGTGTAATAATCATATATATATTTATGTGTGTGTGAGTGTGGTTGTTGTTGTTGTTGTTGTGTGTGTGTGTGAGTAAAACACACATGTATACACACAAAGGTTAAGCACCCAAATGTATAGGTCCAAACATCCATGTACACACACAATGTATTCGCATTAGTATATTTGACACACCTCGACATATATAGTATTCATGCTTCTACTTACTTATATAATTGTATGTATGATTGACAGATGGAAGAGATGACTAGCAGTTTTTTTGAGCACATGAGAAGCACTCTTTCCTTTGAGGAAAGGATGAACTTGGTTGCCAAGTTTGAGCATCGTTATTTCCATGTTCCAAGTTGGTCTGGGTTTATGCTGTTAATTGGAACGATGTTTTCCAAATTACTATACGATTAGATTCAGATAAATTAGATGAAAATATTACTCTCATGATTATTCAAGAAAACCTGGGCTTGATTGATCGCATGAAATAGACTATAATGTCCATGGTGATAGAGATCAAGCACAACAAGTATTCGATGAGGTCATCAAATGTGTCCCAAAGCATAAGCTTCTTCGAAAATAAACATGGTTGTGTTATTATTTAGTAACCATTGGTGGTAGATTGTATAAGTATTTTTTAGTGTTTCTTATTATCTCTAAGTATACAAAATTGTTATTAACTCTATGATTGTTATTAATATATAGCTTGATTGTGTTTTATGCAGAGAAATGTCATTAAATATCTTGAAGTTGACCTATGACAATAACAAATTATTGGATATGATCTTCTTTGAGGAGATGCCACAATTGGGCTTTTTTGGATATCATTGTAGCCCAAAATGGGAAGTTCTTGGCTTTGATGGGTGGGATGATTAATCCTCTATACATTTATATAGTCTTAGATCCTCACAGGCTAGATGACAATGTTAAGCTTCTTTTAATCAAAGAGGCATTGGGATTATTAGATGGCTTTTACATTGTGGGTAGTAGATGTAGGAGCTCCGAGGAAAAGTGCTTCATTTTTAGGGAAATATTGAAATGCATTCCATTGAAAACGTTGGTAAAGATAATGTAATAAGATTTAAGATTATTGATGGATGGGTCTTCTCTCTCTCTCTCTCTCTCTCTCTCTATATATATATATATATATATATATATATATATATATATATATATATATAGTAAGATAATGTAATAAGATTTAAGATTATTGATGGATGGGTCTTCTCTCTCTCTCTCTCTCTCTCTCTCTATATATATATATATATATATATATATATATATCTTCTGTATGTTTGATTGTTTGTCTGTCTTTGTCTCTCTTTAAACCAATGCTTATTATTGCGCTTTACTTTTTTTTGGTGTGAAATATAGTTAGGAGAGGGTGAAAAAAATAGAGAGATCATAAATTTGTTATTTTATGTATCTTTGTATGTGAATGTGTAGAAGCAAGCACAAGGACAATTGAATTAAAGTTGGTGCTTTCGAGCATAATTCTCTCTTCAACTTGAGTTTACTTCTTTTGATGCTATCACTATGTCTCTCAATTTTTGTGTTGAAAAGAGATGCATAGAGAGAGAGAGAGAGAGAGAGAGAGAGAGAGAGAGAGAGAGAGAGAGAGAGAGAGAGAGAGAGAGAGAGTGGCGGAGAGAGGATTGTGTACATCAAGATACTTTTTTATCTCTTTTATCTTGTCGATAATCTGATTGCAAATAATGGTGTAATATTAATATGTTAGAAACCTCTCATTTTTAGACTGTTGCCTTTGAGATTGTTTAGAATATATAATATACACATTTAGTATCTTTTATTAATTGATAAACATACTTAAAAAAGGAAAAAAAAACCTTCCATAGACAAATATATGTATCACTGTGTACTTCTTTCTGTTGTGATATACATGTAGGATACTAGGGTTGGGTTTATGTTGGCAAAGATACATAGAGAAAATTGTAGATCTTTAAGATTTTAATTTTGGATTTCAACAAATGGAGCTTCAAAATGATAATAACCGCTCCAAAGATGTAGTAGCTGTGGATGATTCTTGCAATGAAGAAGTAGCTTTGTCTACACCACTTGAGTTGATGAATGTTTGAGCTGCAAAGCACCTTGCTCCGTCAAGGTCTCCATCTGGACAAACAAGCTCTAAACGTCTTCAAACTATTACGAATACATGCGACTGCACTGAGAAAATTTTGGTTGCTTGCAAGGAGTACTTAGATGCCCTTTGAGATGAGATTCGTGGAAGTGGCAGCCAAAGGGGAGATACGTGGAGAGATGAGTTGAATCATCATCTCCATCGCGTCCATGACAGTAGTGGTCGCATAGAGGCAAACCAACTAGACATGATTTCTTTCATGGAGAACATGCAATCTCAAATTGGGGAATGTCTACGTGGATGTAATGGGCAATGTAAAGAACACGTAGATTCTCTAAAGGATCAAGTGATGCTACTGGGCTGTAATTCAAGGACTCCTTGAGTAGGGATTACAACTTGTTCATCATCAAGAATATGATCGAGACCGGGTATATATGGTTTTAACAAACATCATGAAATACATTGTGGACTTTGATATGGGCTGGGAGTTGGAGTTTATAGCCACTTTTACCTAGACACTTGATAACTGTATAGGGACCACAATACCTAGGGCTGAGCTTCTTATATTTCCCAAGTGATAGAGAACTTCGTTTGGGTTGCACTCATAGAAGAACTTTGTCTCCTTCCTTGAAGATCCTTTCAGACCTCTTGGTGTCAGCATAATGCTTTTGTCCATCTTGGGCAGCTTTAATATCCTTTTGGATTGCCTTGGTTTGTTCCTCCATCTCTTCAAGCATTTTCCTGGATGCCTCAATTCTTATGGTCGGATCGGAGAAATTTAGAGCAGACAAGCATTCTTGCCCATAGAGTGCTTTGAATGGTGACATTCCTATGCTCTGATGATAAGATGCATTGTAGGCAAATTCTACCAGAGGAAGGTATTGAATCCACCTTCTTGGTTCCCGTCCACAATATGCTCTGAGAATGTCTTCAATTACTTGATTGACTCTCTCAGTCTGGCCATCGGTCTCTGGATGATAAGCTGTGCTAAAGCAAAGTTGAGTTCCCAGGGCTTGAAATAAGGACTGCCAGAACTTTGAAGTGAAGTCAGAATCCCGGTCACTTTCTATCCTTTTTGGGAGACCATGAAGTTTGAGGACTTCCTTGATGAATATTCGAGCAACATCAGAAGCTTTGAAGGTCTTCTTCGCTGGTATAAGGTGAGCTACTTTGGTAAGTGTTAGAATTAGGGTTGTAGGAAAGCACAAAAAGCTTGGAGAAGAAGAAGCAAGAATGCACACAACACAAAGTGTATTAGATTGTGTCAATGTACAAAGATAAGTTAGCCCTAGAATGATGGGCGTATATACAAGCCGGGGGAAAAAACCTCCTAAAGAGGAAAAAAGTGCCCTGGCAGTCCTAAGTGTGTTCACACACATCACTGCCTATATATATGGCAACAAATCTCCCCTGGGAGTGATGGTGTGAACGAGAGCTGGCACTCATGTATAGGGGAGTGCCATGCCCGAAGTAGATCAATCCACAAAGGGGAGCAAGCCCAAAGCTTTGTGGAAAGCTTCGAACTTCTCACGAGGAAGCGCCTTTGTGAAAAGATCGGCGAGGTTGTCCTGTGTTGGCACATAGGCCAAGCTGATCTCTCCTGCTGAGAGTCTCTCCCTGACATAGTGATAATGCACCTCAATGTGCTTTGTGTGAGCATGAAAAACTAGGTTTCTCGCAACTGCCAATGCGCTCTGACTGTCAGTGAAGATAGAGGTGGCAGACTCCTGTCCAACACCCAAGTCAACCACCATAAGCCGTCTGAGCCACACACACTCAACCATAGCTGTGAAAGCTGCCCTGTACTCAGCTTCACAACTAGAAGTGGCCACAGTAGGTTGCTTCTTGCTCAACCAAGATATGCATGAGCTATTGAGCATGAAACAAAAACCACTTGTGGATACTCTTGTGTCATAGCAACTAGCCCAATCTGAGTCTAAAAAAACATGCAAATCTGGCGGCAACGATCCCCCCTTGGGATAAAACAACCCAAGATGTATGGTGCCACTCAAGTAGCGAAAGATGCATTTAACTGCCTTCCATTCCAATGCTGAGACCTTGGGCTATGCATAAACCTGCTCACCTGTGAGACTGCAAACTGAATGTCCGGCCTCGTAATGCATACATAAATGAGGCAAACAACAGCTGTCTGATAGAGTGTGACATCAAAGTGATCTCCAGTATCATGAAGAATCAACTTCAAACCTGTCTCCATTGGAGTAGGCTTGCAGTCTTCAAGGCCAAATCTCCGCAACAATGTCTCAATATACTTTGTCTGACACAAAGTAATACCTCCATCACACTGCGTAAATTGTATCCCCAAATAATGATGCAAATGCCCCAAATCTGACATCTCAAAAGAGGCATTCAAATCAGCCTTAAAATCAGTAATATGACTCTCATTTGGTCCTGTGAGCAGCATGTCATCGACATATAGAGCAATGATTAGATGTACATCATCCACACGTTTAGCATACGAAGTGCTTTCTGTTGGACTATTCTGAAAACCATGTGTAGTCAAATATGCATGTATCTTTTCATACCAAGCTCATGGAGCTTGCTTTAAACCATACAAAGCCTTTTTCAACCTGCACACTTTGTTTTCTTGCCCTCTTTGAACAAAACCACGAGGCTGCGATACATACACCTCCTCATGCAAATCTCCATTCAAGAACGTAGTTTTCTTAAAGGAGTGTCTTACGCCAGAATGCTGGAGGGAGCATTTGGTATGTGTTTTTCTAAGGGAAGTTTGGTTGCAACAGCTGTCGGGGAGTGTTCAAAGGATAGCTCATGCGATAAAGCCTACCACGGTCTTGACTAACCTCGGTACGGTTAAAATGGTGCGCTTCCGGTACGATGGACGAGGGCCGATGAAGTGGTCCCTGAGTGAAGTGCTAGGACACCTAAGGAGGATCCTGGAGGGTTCTGACCAGGCGATGCACAGGCTCGCAGTGCGCCTAGGACACCCATGCGTATGTCGTGGAAGATATGTATGATGAACGAATGATTATTGTAATCTGTTATACTGGATCTCGTTGCAGCAAAACGGAGAGTCGAGAGTGATTCTGTTTTTTGAGAAACAAGGGACTGGATGGAATTTTTGAGTTAGGACATCTATAAACAATAATTGTTTGTCAATGTATTGTTTTATAAGTTAAAGTTTTAAAGAGGAGTGTGTGCGTATCTGTATTCGAAAGCAAAAGTTAAGAAAGGCATTCAATTATGGGTGGGTGAGTAATTGTCTAGTTCTACCGATTCCAGTGGTTGGGTGGTGGCTAACCCATGGGTTGGAATAAGTGGAGTTTTAATAATGAAATCAAATTAATAGGAATATGCTTAGAACTCGAGTAGTTAAATAAAAACCTGAAGACTTTCTCAAATGAACAGATCAACGGCTGTGCTTGATTTCGGTTGGAAAAAAGCGTTGATTTCTTCAAGTTAAGTCTGTAATAGTTTTCCTTCTATCCAGTTTAATCAGGTGAAGGATAGTTTAGTTCTCTTGACCCCGTTAGAAAATTCGTTAAGAAAATCAAAAAGGTGGAATCGTCCCCGTTTTTCGAGCAAGGAAATTTTCTCGATTTCGGTTTCGGAATGACCACCAGATTAGTCTCGTGTCCGGACATTCGAGGGCGAGGCCCTGAGTGGGAAACCTTGCCCCGTGCAAGAGGAAGCTACTTCCACTGCTAGTAACCGAGAATCCAGTGCACGGAGGGGACAGAAGGGGTCTCACATAGCTAGTATCAGAGCACTGTTGTACACTTATGAAATAACAACAAAAATTTCTTAAAATTTTAAAGAAAATCTAGGAAATAATGTTTTCACTTGCTAAGATTATGTTTGAAATGAACATAAATTGAAAACTCATAAATTGAACTCAATTTTTAGATGGATACCCCAAATCTGTCTAGCATTCTTGGAATCTCCCAGTCACAATATGATTGCCTTTACCTTCGAAAATCTCATCAACTCCGCTACAACCCAAGAAAGCAGAGTGAGACTCGCTCGTCACTTTGAGGATCTATACTTTCCTGATCCAGTAGAGCGACATTAGCATATGTGGTTCTCTGGAGGGCGAAGTATTAACGTCAATACCAATCAACGTCAGAGACTCAGACAGAATATCTCGCTAGCCATGATCTTAATCATAAGGCTAGGAGTTATTCATTAAGTCCAACTCTATAATCATTCACCCCGGAATTCTAGAATTTCTTGCCAAATTTTTAGACTTCTGAGCCACTTTATTCCTAGGAGCAGAATTACAGCACCATTATCAGTGATGATGAATCGTGTATATCATAGCATGTCTCCATCGTAGTATCGCCTTTTTATGCGTATGCGATTGAGGCAGTAACGTTTGGAGCCAAGACGCTCTCTATATATATCAAAAACTTTTGATAATAAATGATGTTTTGCAAAAGATTCCAAATTGATTTTGTGGTTGTGAATATTGGTTAATAAAGTTATTAGAGTGAATCTTGTTTTTAAGAATTATGATGGAATATTTATTGTTTAAGAAATAAATCTCAAAAATTAAATAGTCATAAATCTGATGAGTGACGAAGTTAAATTGACAAAAATCTTGTTTTGTTAAAATCACGAGGCGCGTGGCCCGTGCTAGGCAGCCGGATCCTCTTACCGATGATGCAAAGTTAGATCCGGACATTCGTAAAGCCCTGCACCGATCCCAACCTGGTCCATTCAAGGGTGAAGGGAACAATTATTAGGAGAAACAGTGGAAAAATGGATCGAGGCGATGGAAGAATATTTTGATGTAACCGATTATAATGAGAGGAGCAAGATGGCTCTCGCCAGATTGAAAATTGACAGCCAGGGTTGCATGGAGGAACCATTGCGAGACAAACTGTCTCGACCGAAATACCCAAACCTGGTCAGATCTTAAAGCTTACCTCAGGAAGAGGTTCTGCCCTCCGGGCTTCCTGGAAACCAAAATGAATGAGTTCTTGGAATTGAAGTAGGATAGCCGGACAATTGAAGAATACCATCAGGCATTTGCCCTTCTCCTCAAATATTCTCCACTTTTGGATGAAGAGCAACTGATGGCTTTATTCATTTGAGGGATGAACCAGCCACCATTGGATACTTTAGTGAAAAATGCCAAACCAGTCTCAATGGCAGAAGCTGTTAAAATGGCAAGTTAGAATGGCAAAGGACTTTGCCAAAGCATTTGTTGTTAAGGTCCCGCCAAAGCCTGCACCCTCAAACTTTAAAAGGTTCCAAACCCCGGGAAGTGCTTCAAACTTTCCACCCCCAAAGTGGCAGCAAGGCCTTAATTAAAATCAAGATGCTAGGAGATTAAAAAGTGAAGGAAGACCCTTCCCTCATAACACTTTCTCAGGAGCCCCACCTTTTTCAAGGATTCAGAGGGATGAGCTTAGAAGTGAGAACAGGTGTTTTGGGTGTCAGGGTTTTGGTCACCAGCTTAAAGACTACCCAACTCTTGCCATGTCAAGAGGACAGGGAAGTCAAGGACCCAGAGTGCAGAGACTAACCCCTTCGTATCACTCAAATCAGGGTCCGTCTCATCAAAATCAGGGCAATCCCAGGAGGAATCCAGCTCAGCCATCTACCTCTGTTCAGAGTAATCTCAGAACTCCCTCCCAGAACTGGGGTAATCAAAGAGAAAGAGTTCCGCCCCAATCTGCAGGCAGCCATAGCAGTTACGATAGCAAAAGTAGTGGAAGAGGAAAGAGGTCAGATTTATGCCGCAATTGAGAACAAAGGGCCAAATCCTCAATTCTCTGTCATCCATACTCCAGCTGAGTATAAGGGTAAGCCATTTAAGCTTTTGATTGATTCAGGAAGTACTCATTCATTTATTTCCCCTGGATGCTTGTGTAAGCTAGTCTTGGAATAGAAATAAGGGAAACCTATGTAAGTTGAATTGGCCAGTGGGAAGATTCTTTTCACTCACCATGAGACAGATCGTATTCAGTTTAATCTAGATGGGAATGTAACTGACTGTCAGTTCTCAGAGTCCTACCTTTGGGAGTTTTTGATGGAATCCTTGCAATGGATTGGCTCCACAAAAATCAAGCTAACATTCACTATCACAATGGAACTATTTCCTTCCGTGATCTTCACGGGAACAAAGTTCAAGGAACCGGAATTTCAGGATCCCTAGATCTGCAGTTAGTAAAAGCTTCTAAGTTATTGAAAGGACTTAGAAAGAAGCAGCTCATTTATGTTATCAAAATGAATCCGGTAGACACAAAGTTAAAGGTTAAAGAACCAGAATGGTTAAGTGAGTATGATGATTTATTCCGAGCAGAGCTAACTGAGATGCCTCCGATTCGGGAAGTAGATCATGTGATAGAATTGACCCCCCAAAGCTCAGCCAATAGCCCAGCGCACGTATAAAGTGCCAGTCCCTGAAGCCACTGAACTCAAGGAATAGCTTAGACAGGTGTTAGAACAAGGGTTTGTAAGACCCATTGTTTCACCTTGGGGAGCGCCAGTTCTCTTTTGAAAAAAGAACGATGGAACGCTAAGACTCTGTGTGGATTACAGAGGTCTCAATCAGCTGACAATTAAGAATAAGTATCCTATCCCTAGAATTGATAAGCTTTTGGACAGGCTAAATGGAGCCCAGATCTTTACAAAGATAGATCTCAAATTAGGGTATGACTAGATCGGGATTAATGAGCAAGATTCTCGAAGACAGCCATCAATACTCGCTAAGGGCACTATGAATTTATAGTCATGCCGTTTGGATTGACAAATGCCCCAGCTACATTCAATCGCCTAATGCAGGATATTCTCAGAGAATACTTGGATGATTTTGTTCTTGTTTTCTTTGATGATATTCTGATTTACTCAAAGAATGTAGCTGACCATGAAGCTCACGTCCAAAAAGTCCTTGAGATTCTAAGGAAGCACCAAGTCTTTGCAAAAAAGAGCAAATGCACTTTCTCTGCCGACGACCATGTTGAATACTTGGGCTTTCTGGTATCCAAAGATGGAATTTCTCTAGATTCCGCAAAAGTCTAAGCAATCATAGATTGGCCTGAACCAAAGACAGTGAAAGAAGTCAGAGAATTTTTGGGATTAACTGGTTGGTATATAATTTTTATACCTAAGTATGCTCTCATAGCTTCCCCCCTGACTAATCTTCTCAAGAAGAATACCCCGTTTCAATGGTCTGCCAGGTGTCAGAGCGCTTTTGAATAAGCTGAAGACCAACTTTGTATAATTAATCCCGTTCTGAAGTTGCCAGCTTTCTCTCTACCCTTTGAGGTAGTAACTAATGCCAGTGGTTTTGCCTTGGGAGGTGCGCTCATGCAGGAAGGTCATGCAGTGGCCTATGAATCCCGAAACTCAAAACACATGAGAGAAATTATGGTGTCCATGACCTGGAGCTACTTTCAGTAGTCTATGCCCTGAAGTTGTGGAGCCATTACCTACTGGGTCAAAGATTCACTTTGATGACAGATCATCAGAGCTTAAAGTGGATTTTCACTCAGAAGGATCTCAACATGTGCCAAACAAGGTGGATGCAGACCTTGTAGGAATTTGATTTTAAAATCAAGTACCACCACCCAGGCAAAGAAAATGTGGTAGCACACATGCCCTCAGCAGAAAACCCTCTTTGCTTGCAATCATAGTGGTGTCAAATCCATTGATTAATGAAGCAAGAGAGAAGATCATGCAAGATAGATTCTTTGGCCCTGTTGCTACCCTACTAATGCAGGAAAGCAAAACTCCTCAAGAGTTGAACCGAGTTCAAGGGTATAGCCTAGATGAAGGAATTATGTATTATAATAGCAAGCTATGCATTCCAAATGATGAGGGAACTAAGGGTCAAATTCTGAATGAAGCCTATGATAGCCTTATATACCACGACACCTAGGTTTCATCAAGATCTACATGTCTGTAAAGAAAAGCTTCTTTTGGCCTGGACTAAAAAAGGATGTACTTAATCATGTACGTCAATGACTGATATGTCAGAAAGTCAAAGCAAAGAGAGTAAAAATGCATGGGAAGTTACATCCATTAGACATACCCCAGATGAAGTGGGAATGTATCAGCATGGATTTTATTACTGGACTACCTTTAGTGCAATCAAGTTACAACTCCATCTTCGTGGTAGTTGACAGACTAACCAAAGTTGCCCATCTGATTCCAGTAAAGGAAACCTACACTGCAGTGGATGTGGCCAGAGTGTTCCTCATAGAAATCTTCAGATTGCATGGCCTACCCAAGAGAATAGTAAGTGATCGAGATCCCAAGTTCACATCAAGATTCTGGACTACATTCTTCGAAGCAGTAGGAACTTTCTTGGATCTCAGCACAGCTTACCACCCCGAGACCGATGGTCAAACAGAAAAGAGTGAACCAAGTAATCAAAGATATACTTCGATCATGCTGTGGCAGGGAACCCAAGAAGTGGCTAAGTTATCTACACCTAGTCGAGTTCGCCTACAATGCCTCTTATCATCGAAGTATCGGGATGAGCTCTTTTAAAGCTCTGTATGGACAAGACTGCCTAACACCATTAACTTGGTCCGACCCATTGATGATTAGGGTCGAGATGTGCAGATAGATGCTTGATGATATGGAGCAGAGCAGATGCAGTCAATCGCCAAAGATATAAAAGCTTCCCAGGATAGACAGAAGCAGTATGTAGATAAGAAGAGGTCAGACATAAAATTCAAAGAAGCAGATATGGTCTTCATTCGAGTACGCCCCAAAAGAAGTTCTCTATCCCTTGGAAAGTACAAGAAGTTATCCCCCAGATACTGTGGGCCATATCTGATTACAAAGAAAGTAGGTGACTTAGCCTATTAACTTCTTCTGCCTCCTCATCTCAAAGTACATAATGTATTCGGGCTTGGTACATACTTAAAAAGTATGTACCGAGCCCGAATCATGTGCTTAATGATTGATGAACTCTTAACTTCTTCAACCCAAGGGCTGATGGAACTCCAACAACTTGAAGAAATCCTTGTTGTTCAAGAGAAGGTTCTTAGGAACAGAATTCTGAGAGAATTATTAGTCAAATGGAAGTTCTATCCTTTTAAAGATGCCACCTAGGAGAAAGAAGCCGAACTGATGTGGGATTACCCCTAGTTTGCGAGATGAGGACATCTCATGTTTTTCAAGTGGGAGAGGATGTAAGATTCCTCCCCAGCCCCTCAAGATGTCTAGTTTCTACCCCCTATAATCAATCCCCTTTTCAAAATAATAAAAGATCTTGTTTCTACCTGTTTTGGCCTAGAGAGAGAAAATGTTCTAGAGAGAATCTCTCTCTCTCTCTCTCTCTCTCTCTCTCTCTCTCTCTCTCTCTCTCTCTCTCTCTCCCCCCCCCACACACACACACACACCCCATAGACAAGAAAGAGAGCAAGTAGACAAGACTAGACTCAATTGGTTGATGGCAAGGGAAATGATCACTCATTCCCCTAGCAACCTACTTGAGAGTCTCTGGCTATGCACACATCACACACCAGGCGGATACAAATTCAACACAAAACAGACACAGCACATAGGCCACTGAAAACTACTGTATTGATCGCCTAATAAACAATGCAAGAACACGATGACTTAACAGGATAACTCTACCGACCATAACATATGAAACGAAAATGAATACACAAAGACATAACATGAAGATGCATGTATAGAAGAGAGAAACAAAAGAACGGTCTTGCTTATTTCAATCAAAAAAAGAAGATGATACAATCGACAGCCAATCTCTTTACAAAGCTCAAGATCCATCGTTTTATACTGTCTGCTTGCAGTATCCATTGGTGTTGTGATTCCCTTGGTGATAAGATGCATCGGCGGTTGGGTGTTAAGGAAGCACCGTTCTTGTAATAAAGTACTCTAGCCACCATTTGGTTAGCCTTGACAATTGGCGGTGCTGACATGCGGCTGTCTGGCTACTGTTGCGGCATTGGCCCGTGGCACAGGCTAGCCTACAGCTAAAACTTGGCATGCTCGGTGGGTCCCAATCTGACTTCTCGAACCCAAAATGTTGCAGTCTTCAGGAATGTTAGATGCCTTTAGCCTTTGGGTGAGTTCTGATTATAGCTAATAGAGGCGTTATGGTGGATGATCTCAAATTTGGAACTTTTAGTGGCCGGATCCTGAATCCTGTGGTGGCAGGCACATCCTGGCCTTTGATGTGGAAGGGCGGGTTTGGAAGGTGGAAGATGAAGAATGCCTTCTGCGAAGAGATGAATTCTGGGGATTGATTTTCAGACGCAAACTTTTGAATGAAAAATTCTGGGGTAGTACTGGCTTCTTCCCAGTGTGCTTGCCTTGAGTTCCTTGGTGTGTGCGAGGATCTTGTTGTTGTCGTGGTTGTCAGTTTGGTGCTGCTCTTTGTAGGACATCATCATGGTCTCATTAGCCAATTATGCAACTAGTCATAGTTCTTCTAGAGAGCCATGGCATAATCATTTAGTAATTCCAACAATTGTAGCTTTTCCATGTCAAGAGGTGTCTCCGGATTTGGTTCTACCTGGTCTTCAAAGTGCAAAGGAATGCTCTCTTTGGGCTAAGGTAAGGATGGCTCTGCCTCTTCTAGTGATATCCCAGCTATACATGGTAGTAGCATCGACATGGGAGGCAAAGGGGCTGCCCATGATCCTTGAATATGAGCCCTCCAATTTTCAGGATGCTGGCTTCTTTGCCCTCTCCCCGCCACCAGCAGAGGACCGGCCTTCACTCTAAAAACTCCCGTGCAAGGGCCTGGAAGGTTGCTGTAGGTGCTGCCTTCCCTTTCAGGGTAATGGTAACCTTGCTTGCGTACCCAAAATCAGAAGAAGGAACTAGGGCTTGTTGAATTTTTGGAGTGTGTTGTGCCTCATGGAGTGTGGAGTGTGGGTGTACAAATGGGTGGTTCTTTGGTTTTGGCTATTGTGGTTGGGTTTTTAGGGTTAGCAGGTAGACCTTCGGCATATATATGGTATTCTTCATGGCCGGTGTAAGATTCCTCCCTAGCCCCTCAAGATGTCCAATTTCTTCCCCTGTAATAATCAATCCCCTTTTCAAAACAATAAAAGATCTTGTTTCTATATGTTTTGGCCTAGAGAGAGAAAATATTCTAGAGAGATATAATTCAATTTTTAGATATCTTTGGATGGAAAAATATCCTTTCTTATTAAAATAAAATCTCCTGAAATAGAAGTTTAGAAAGAAATTCCTAAGGTGCATTAGAAATAAATTATAATCTGCACAAAAGACAGCCTAAGGGTCCAGATTTTTTGAAAATTTTGGATTAAGGTTCTGATGGACCAATAAGATTAATCCAAATGTAGGGGGAGGAGATAAATTGAAGAATAAAAGAAAAACCCCCCCAAAAATGAGTAAATACTCACATAAGATGAAGAGTGGGAGTAAGGACCAAAGAAAACATTAAAAAAATTAAATTTTGACACCTCAGAGTGGGGATCTCCCCTCATGAAGGAGGTGCCTTTTTTCTCATCATTACCCTCACTTTTAAATCAATTAAATGAGATATTTCATCTCTCCTCTCTCCTATTTCAAGTCTAGTAAGCTGAACTGACCCAAAAATGGTCAAAATTGACCAAAATGATCTGGAAAATTCTAGAATCAGTTTGCTTGGTTTGAGGCTCACTTTTTCCTATAAATAGAAGCCTCCCCCTTTGTAAAAGCTTAATGGTGTTTATGCACTGTTACTCTACTCCTACCCAGAGCCATTTACATTGAATTTTTTTGATAATTCAATTGTTTTTGGCTTAATCCTCTCCAAAGTAATTGGTGGCCACTCTTGCTCCAAACAAGAGTAGAACCCTCAATCCCTCAAACCAAAGGAAAGCTTACAAGCTCCATGTAAGCTTATTTTTCTAACTTGTTTAATTTTTAAATCTATGGTTTTCTTGATTTTCTTGTTTTATATTTGATTGAAGTAAATTCTAATGCTATGCCTTGATGCAAAGGCCACACCCTTCTCTTCTTTACAATTCAGCCTTTCTTAATCCTAGAAAGATTAGTTAAATGATTAATTAAACTTTTCTTATTGTTTACTTTCTTGATTTCAAAAAATTGAGTAGATTAGAGTCCTATACATCTAGATTGGGTTAATTTAAGTTGAAATTAGAATGATAAAAATGAGAAATGGTCAGCCATACAAAGGAGGTTATGGTAAAATTTTCCAGAATTTTGTGGAAAAGAAAGTTTATTTTTATGTTATTTCAAAAGAGTAATTCCCACCGTTTGTGCATTCTAAAAGAAATATTCTAATTTACTCCATGTACATATTCACCTATGAATATGCATGGATATCACTGATATTAATTATTGAATTTAATTTCTATGCATAGAAAGATGCATAATGGAAATGTTTTTATTATATAAGTGTTATTTTCATTGAATTTAATTTCTATGCATAGAGAGATGCATAATGGAAATTATTTTATTATAAAAGTGTTATTTTCATTGAATTTAATTTCTATGCATAGAGAGATGCATAATGGAAATTATTTTATTATAAAAGTGTTATTTTCATTGAATTTAATTTCTATGCATAGAGAGATGCATAATGGAAATTGTTTTATTATAAAAGTGTTATTTTCAGTGAATTTAATTTCTATGCATAGAAAGATGCATAATGAAATTTTTTTTATTATAAAAGTATTATTTTCATTGAATTTAATTTCTATGCATAGAAGGATGCATAAGGGAAATTTTTTTTATCATAAAAGTGTTAATTTCATTGAATTTAATTTCTATGCATAAAAAGATGCATAATGGAAATTTTTTATTATAAAAGTGTTATTTTCATTGTATTTAATTTCTTTGCATAGAAAGATGCATAATGGAAAAAAAAAATTATTATAATAGTGTTATTTTCATTTAAATTGATTTTTATGCATAGAAAGATGCATAAAGAATTTTTTTTAAATTTAAAAGTGTTATTCCTATTAAATTTGATTTTATGCATAAATAGATGCATAAAAGGATTTCTTTTATATAAAAGTGTTATTCCCATTGAAGTTGATTTTTATGCATAAATAGATGCATAAAGAATTTTTATATCAAATTTAGAATTCTCTTTAATTCTATGTTTAATTTTTATGAGTATTTGATAAATGAATAAGTAAATACTCTAAGTGAGAAAATTCATGCATGTGCAGATTAAATTGTAAGTAGTTTTCTTAATAATTTGAATATTGTTATTCTTACTAAGCTTCATACTTTATTTTTCTTTCTTTTTTGTATATAATCAGATATAATTTAATTTTTAACAGGACATGTAAAAGAGCTATTGAAGCTATTGAAGAGACGAATATTCGAATGTGAAAACGGAGGTAGAGTATAAGTTTCTAAATCAGCCAGTTGCTTTACAAAAAGATTCTACCTCATGTGGATGGCATGTTATTGCCAATGTGCGAAAATTTCTTTTGTCTAAGTATATCAAGATTGATAATAGTGTAGGTTATGTTAAAAACCCACTATTTTTACTTTAAATCTTTACCCAAATTTTTAACTTATTTTTTATAGTTCCAGGTTTTTAAATCTGAGAAATTTTCTTAATTTGGCAGACTCTTAGATCTCATGAATTTTGGATGTGGAGTGTTTGTGCAAGAGAAATCAATATTATTTTGAGTAATTCAATTACTCCTAAAGATCTAGACTCTCCACTCCCAAGTCAAGTCTCTCCATCTAAGAAGAAGAAAATGCATGTACATTCACCACTAAAACATTGTATGTTTAAGTAAGGAACTCTACATATAAATAAACCAAGGGTGCTCCTCAACAAAAAGACACTTATAAAGAAACCAAGGGTACTAAACCAAGAAATACCTCAAAGAAAGGTGGTCCTCAAGTAGGTGCCAAGAAGGGTGTTTGTAAGAAAGCTAAGAAGGAACTCAAGTTTGCTGGCAAGAATAACCAGAAGCAATCAAAGGAAGAGAAGGGCATAGAGATAAAGGAAAAGGACATGGAGACAAAGCAAAAGAACATGGAAACAAAGGAGGAGACAAAACCAGAGGAGGTGTAGACAAAACTAGAGGAGACAAAATAGAAAACTTCATTCCTCCCATAGAAAGATGCAAAAGAGATTTATTTTTATTTCAAAAGTGTTATTCTCATAAAAATTAAATTTATGCATAGAAAGATGCATAAAAAAATTTTATTTCAAAAGTGTTATTCTCATTAAAATTGATTTATTCATAGAAAGATGCATAAAAGATTTATTTTTATTTCAAAAGTATTATTCTCATTAAAATTGAATTTATGCATAGAAATATGCATAAAAGATTTATTTTTATTTCAAAAGTATAATTCTCATTAAAATTGATTTATGCATAGAAAGAGACATAAAAGATTTCTTTTTATTTCAAAAGTGTCATTCTCATTAAAATTGAATTTATGCATAGAAAGATGCATAAAAGATTTTTTTTTTAATTTCAAAAGTGTCATTCTCATTAAAGTTGATTTATGCATAGAAAGATGGATAAAAGTTTTATTTTTATTTCAAAAGTGTCATTCTCATTAAAATTGATTTATGCATAGAAAGATGCATAAAGATTTATTTTTATTTCAAAAGTGTTATTCTCATAAAAATTGAATTTATGCATAGAAAGATGCATAAAAGATTTATTTTTATTTCAAAAGTGTTATTCACATAAAAATTGAATTTATGCATAGAAAGATGCATAAGGATTTTTTTTAATTTCAAAAGTGTTATTCTCATAAAAATTGAATTTATGCATAGAAAGATGCATAAAGGATTTATTTTTCTTTCAAAAGTGTTATTTTTCTTAAAATTGAATTTATGCATAAATAGATGCATAAAAGCATTTTTATAAAAGTGTTATTCCCACTGAAGTTAATTTTTATGCATAAAAAGATGCGTAAAGAATCTTTATATCAAAAATTAGAATTCTCTTAAATTCTATGTTTAAATTCTATGAATATATGTAACGAGATGTGATGAGAATCAGATAAGTGTGAATGAATGGATGGGTGGTTGTGATGTGAATAGAGGTGATGAGATGTGATGTGAATTAGATAGATGTGAATGAATGGATGGATGGAAGTGATGTGAATAGAGGTGATGAGAATGGGAGGTAAATGGATGTGATGTGAATTAGATAGATGTGAATGAATGGATGGATGGATGTGATGTGAATAGATGTGATGAGAATAAGAGGTGAATAGATGTGATGTGAATAGAGTTGATGAGAATGTGAGGTGAATAGATGTGAATGAGATACATGGGAATGAATGGATGTGATGTGAATAGAGGTGATGAGATGTGAGGTGAATAGATGTGATGTGAATAAGATAAATGTGAATGAATGGATGAGATGTGATGTCATGTGAATCAGCATGTAAATGAATGATATGGGATATGGGTGGTTGATATGTGAATAAGATAAATGTGAATGAATGGATGAGATGAGATGTGATGTCATGTGAATCAGGATGTAAATGAATGATATGGGATATGAGTGGATGATATGTGATGAAAATGAATGTAAATGTACAAGTGAAGAATGGATGTGAATGAGTATGTGAAAGAATGGATATAGATGTGTATGTGAAAGAATGTGATGTGATGGAAAGAGATGTGATGTGTCATAAATATATGTGGATGTGAATGTGATGGATATGAATGAATGTGAATGTGATGGATATGAACGAATGTGAATGTGAATGTGATGAATATGAATGAATGTGAATATGATGGATATGAATGAATGTGATGTGATGGGGTGTGAATTGGGATAGATGTGATATGAATGAATGTGAATATGATGAATATGAATGAATGTGATGGGATGTGAATTGGGATAGATGTGAATGAATGAGATGTGAGGTAAAATGAATGAGTTGTAATGTGAGTGAATGTGATGTGGTTTGAGTGGATGAGATGTGAGTGAATGTGAAGTGGTCTGAATGGATGAGATGTGAATGAATATGATGTGATGTGATGAGATGAGATGTGGATATGAATGAATGAATGTGATGTGATGAGATGTGGATATGGGTAGATGCGAGTGGATGAGATCTGATGAGGATAAATTGAGGAAAGATGTGATGAGATGAAAATGATGTGATTGGACGAGAATGGGAATACTTATGAAATGGTTGCGGAATTAAATAATATGGTTTGATGTGGAGCAATGTGGAAAGACGAGAGTTCGTTATAGAAACTGTATTTATGACCTGTTTTTAAATGACTATTTTATGTCAAGAATGCTGGAGAAGCATTTTGATTATCTTGTGAATGAGGTCGACCTAATCTGATAAAGTTGCAACAGCTGACGGAGAGTCAATTGAGGATGTCTCGCGTAGCAAGGTCGGTCAAGGTCTTGACCAGCCTCGGTTTGATTAAAATGGTGAGCTTTCGGTATGGTGGATGAGGGACCAAGGAAGAGCGGCCTATGAGTGAAGCGCTAGGTCACCTGCGAAGGATCCTAGAGGGTGCTGACCATATGGTACTCGCCGACGATACCCATGCGTGCGTCGGGGAAGATATTGGAACAAGGAGTAAGAGTTGCTTTCTGAATTTGGGCATGGATTTGGTTGATTGACCTTACTCGTCCTCAACGGATGAGTCCATGGCTCTTTTATATGGATCCGTTGGTTGATCTTGCTAATCTTCAACCGAGATTCCATTTTTGATATGTGAATATATTGCCGGTTACTATGAGCTAGGAACTATCGAAAAGGCCCCTGAGTGGACAGGTGGTGAGCGTTCTGGTTGCCAATGATGCCATAGGTACACCAATGAAGTAATGATTGGAAATAAGGATTCAACCTGAGATTTTGAGGATTATGATCAGTGACACAATGGTTTCATTAAGTGATTCTTTTTAAACTTTAGCTGATTCTATGAAAAAGGCAATTTCATATTGGGTGTGTAAGTGGTGTGATTAATTTTAAGTTTGCATGAATAACTGGCTAGGGGGCCTGGGAACTCTTTTCTCTGGTACCCGGGGTAAAACCTAACCAAATTCTTAATTGGATCCCATCACTACAGTGGTTGGGCGGTTGGCTAACCCATGGGACTGGATAGGGTTAGGCTGGACTGATGGATCCCTAATTTGAGACTCAATTCTGTTATGATACGATAGATGAAGTAAATCTCGGACAAAAATTTTTCTATGAAAAAGAATTAACGGCTGTGTCTCTCAATGAGGAAAAAAGCTTTGGTCTCTATGATCCAAGTGCAATCTTTTCCCTGATCTGACTATGGGACTTACGGGTTTGGTCAGATTAGTTCAGTTAGTTAAGGCTTTTGACTACGTTAGAGTAAAAATTTTATCCTGAGAAATTGCCCGTGCTTTTCGGGCAAGGGAAGTATTTCCGGGTGGAAGAACCGATGGATTAGTCTCTTGTTCGGATATTCGTGGGCGAGGCCTCGAGTGTGGGACCCTGCCCCACGCAAGAAGTACTACTTCTGTTGCTAGCACCCGTGAATTCATTGTGCGGTGGGGACAGGGATCTCACAACTGGTATCGGAGCGAATTGGCTAATATGGGTCAACCGAGAAGCCAAAAATGTCAAAAATATATGAAGAAGCAGTAAAAGGTTATAATTGTGTGAGAAAATTCATACAAATTGTTATTCAAATTGAAATTCATAAATTAGTAATTGGGTCTTCAGAGGAAGTACCACAATTCCTGACCTGCTTGAGGCCTAGACATGATGGTATTTACCTTATAATTCCAAGGATCATGACTACTTGTATATACCGAGGGTATAACTGCAGCTCTTTACTGGTGGCAGTATATACGAGTAAATCTAAGACTTGAAATTATAAGCATAAATGCTATCCAGATGATGAATTTGAATGTGGTTGATATGATTTTTAAATTCTGGTTTGAGAACTGATGAGTTGATTTGGATTCTGATTGAAAAATGATGATTCTGGAATTTTGGTTGAAGTGTAATAAGTTGAGCAAAACCACAATGAGGATGAATGGGACGAGTCCCCATGATGATGTTCGTAACTAGAATGACGTTAATGACTTCAGCAAATCACTATGAGATTAGTTGTAAGATTCCTCCCCTAGCCTCTCAGGATGTCCAATATCTTCCCATGTAATCAAATCCCTCTTCAGAAATATAAAAGCTCTTGTTTCTACCAGTTTTGGCCTAGAGGGAGAAAATGTTCTAGAAAGAGAATATTCAGATTTTAAATATTTTTGGATAGAAAAATACCTCATCTTATTAAAATAAGTTCCCCTGAAACAGAAGTTCAAAAAGATTTTTAGAAGGTGCATTAGAAATTAAGTGTAATCTGTTCAAGAGGCATTATCCTGGGGGTGAAGACTTTTTCGAAATTTTAAATTAAGGTTCCTATGGACCAATAAGATTCATCCAAATGTAGGGAGGAGATAATTTTTTTTAAAAGGAAAATCTCCCAAAAATGAGTAAATACTCACATAAGATGAAGAGTTGACTAAGGACAAGGTTAATAGTTAAAAAAGGGAGATATTTAGAAGTAATGATGCATTTTTGACACCTCTGCATGGGGGAATTCTCCTCATGAAGGAGGCACCTATTTCACATGCTTTAATGAGTTTTAAACTCCCAAATAATGAGATATTTTCATCTCTCCTCTCTCCTGTTTCAACTAGATCCAAAAAGTGAGCAAAATTGACCTAAAATGGTCAAAAATTGACCAAATTGATCTGGAAAATTCTAGAATTAGTTTGCTTGGTTAGAGGCTCACTTTTTCCTATAAATAGAAGCCCTCCCCTTTGTTGAAACTTAATAGTGTTTTTGCACTGTTACCCTGCCTCTCCCAAGTGCCAAAAACAATGAATTTTACTCATAATTCATTAGTTTTTGACCTTCCCTCTTCCAAAAGATTGGTGCCACTCTTGTCTCAAACAAGAGTTGAACCCTCAAACCATCAAGCCAAAGGAAAGCTCTCAAATTCATTAGTAAGTTGGTGATTCTTCTCTTTCCCATTTATTTTATGGTTTTTTATGCTTTTTGTCTTCTCTAAAATTGCAAGTGATGTTATGCCTTATTTGCAAAAGGCATTCCCCTCTCTTCTCTAGTAAATCCAACCATTCTTTATCCTAGGTGAATGATTAATGAATAAACTCAAGTTTTTCATAATGTTTCTCTTAAATAAGTAGAAAAATGTTACTTTAGAATGATTTAAATACTCTTGATGCATTTCTAATTAATTTTAGAGACTTAAAATTAAAAAATGGTCAGCCATACAAAGGAGGTTATGGCAAAATTTTTCAAAAGAATTGGAAATAAGTATTATCTTTCATTATTCTAAAAGAGTAATCCTTATGAATTCTATATTCTAAAGTGTCATTTTTATGCATAGAAGATGCATTTTGACTATTTGTATAAAAGAAAATTAGTATTATTATAAAAGTATTACTTTCATTATATTTGATTTTTATGCATAAAAGATTATTTTTTAATTATAAAAGTGTTACTTTTATCATATTTGATTTTCATGCATAGAGGTATGCATAAAAGATTATTATTTTATTGTAAAAGTGTTACTTTTATCATATTTGATTTTCATGCATAGAGGTATGCATAAAAGATTATTATTTTATTGTAAAAGTGTTACTTTTATCATATTTGATTTTCATGCATAGAGGTATGCATAAAAGATTATTAATTTATTGTAAAAGTGTTACTTTTATCATATTTGAATTTTATGCATAAACATATGCATAAAAGATATTTTTTATATTAAAAGTGTGATTTTTATCATAAATGATTTTATGCATAAATTTGATGCATAAGAGAAATTCTTTTATTCTAAAAGTGTAATTCCTACTAAATTGGATTTATGTATGGAAAGATACATAAAGAATTTATTTTAATCCAAAAGTGTTATTCTCATGAATTTTAATTTTATGCATAGAAAGATGCTTAAAGAAATCTATTTTTAGTTCAAAAGAGTTATTTTCGTCAATTTTGATTTTATGCATAGGAAGATGCATAAAAGATTGATTTTTAATTCAAAAGTGTCATTCTCATTTTAAATGAATTTATGTATAAGAAGATGCATAAAAGATTGATTTCAAAAGTGTTATTCTCCTTAAAATGGAATTTATGCATAAATAGATGCGTAAAGAAATCTTATATCAAAAATAAGAATTCTCTTGTATTCTATAAATAGATATGAGGATGTGAAACGAATCAGATAGATGAAAATGAACGAGGAATAGATGGAGATGTATGTATGTGAAAGAATGGATGTAGTTATATGTATGTGAAAGAAATGATGTAGATGTATGTATGTGAAGGATGTATGTGAAAGGAAAGATGTATGTGAAAATGAATGTATGGATGTAGATATGGATTAAGAATGTGGATGTATGTGAGTGTGAATGTGGATGTGTGAATGCGGATATGGATGTAGATATGGAATGTGGATGTGGATGTATGTGAATGTGAATGTGGATGTGTGAATGTGGATATGGATGTAAGAATGTGGATGTATGTGAATGTGAATGTGGATGTGTGAATGTAGATATAGATGTAGATATGGAATGTGGATGTGGATGTATGTGAATGTGAATGAGGATGTGGAATGTGGATAAGGATGTATGGATGTGAATGTGAATGTGGATGTATGAATATAGATATGGAATGTGGATGTGGATGTATGTGAATGTGAATGTGGATGTGTGAATGTGAATGTATGAATGTGAATGGGGATGTGAATGTGAATGTGGATGTATGAATATAGATATGGAATGTGGATGTGGATGTATGTGAATGTGAATGTGGATGTGTGAATGTGAATGTATGAATGTGAATGAGGATGTGGAATGTGGATAAGGATGTATAGATGTGAATGTGAATGTGGATGTATGAATATAGATATGGAATGTGGATGTGGATGTGGATGTACGTGAATGTGAATGTGGATGTGTGAATGTGAATGTATGAATATGAATGGGGATGTGAATGTGAATGTGGATGTATGAATATAGATATGGAATGTGGATGTGGATGTATGTGAATGTGAATGTGGATGTGTGAATGTGAATGTGGATGTGTGAATGGGGATGTGAATGTATGAAGTTGGATGTGAAAATGGATGTATGGATGTGGATGTGGAAATGGATGTATGGATGTGGATGTGGATGTATGAATGTGGATGTGGATGTGGATATATGAATGCGAATATGTATGTGAATGGATATGAAGTCGATATGAACGGATGGATGAGATGAGATGTCAAGTGAATCAGAATGTGAAATGAATAATATAATATGTGAACGAATGAGATGTAATGAGAAATGGATGTGATGAGACGTAATGTAAATTAAGAAAGATAGGAATGGATGTTATGTGAAGTGAATAAATCTGATGAGATGGGATGGAAAATGATGTATCTGGTCAAGAATGGATACACTTATGAATTGGGTTTGGGTTAAGTAATATGGATTGATGTGGAACAAACTGGAAAGATGTAAATTCATTATAGAAACTGTATTTGTGATCTGTTTGTAAATGACTGTTTTATGTCAAGAATGCTGGGGAAGCATTTTGACTATCTTGAGAATGTGGTCGTGAAGACCTACCTGATAAAGTTGCAACTGCTGTACGGAGAGTCAATGGAGGACTTCTCATGTAGCAAGTTCGGCCGAGGTCTTGATCAGCCTCGGTTCGATTTAAATGGTGAGCTTCCGGTACGGTGGATGAGGGACCAAGGAAGCGGCCTATGAGTGAAGCGCTAGGTGACTTGCGAAGGATCCTAGAGGGTGCTGACCATACGGTGCTCGGGCTTTGGGTCACCGAAGATACCCACACGTGCGTCGTGGAAGATATTGGAACAAGGAGTAAGAGTTGTTTTTTGAAATCTGGTTGATTGACCTTGCTGGTCCTCAATGGATGAGTCCATGTCTCTTTTATATGGATTTGTTGGATGATCTTGTTGATCTTCAACAGAGATTCCATCCTGATTTTTATAAGTGATTATATTACCGAGTACTATGGTCTAGGAACTATTGAAAAGGCCCCTGAGTGGACAGGTGGTGAGCGTTCTGGTTGCCAATGATACCATAGATACTCCAATGAAGGAATGATTGGAAATAAGGACTCAACTAAAGATTTTAAGGATTGTGATCAGTGACACAATGGTTTCATTAAAGGATTGTTTTAAAGATAGCTGATGCTTAGAAAAAGGCAATTTCATATTGGGTGTGTAAGTGGTGTGACTAGTTTATGTTTGCATGAACATCCGGCTAGGGGGCCTGGGAACTCTTTTCCTTGGTACCCGGGACAAAACCTAACCAAATTCTAAATTGGATCCCATCACCACAGTGGTTGGGCGGTTGGCTAACCCATGGGACTGGATGGGGTTAGGCTGGACTGATGGATCCGTAAATCGAGACTCAATTTCTGTTTAGTTCGATAGATGAAGTAAATCCCGGACAAAAATGATTCTATGGAAAAAGGATCAACGGCTGTGCCTCTCTCGATGAGGAAAAAAGCATTGGTCTCTATGATCCAAGTGCAATCTGTCCCTTGATCTGACTATGGAACTTACGAGTTCGGTCAGATCAGTTCAGTTAAGTAAGGCTTTTGACTACGTTAGGGAAAAGTTATCCTGGTGGAATCGCCCGTGCTTTTTGGGCAAGAGAAGTTTTTTCGAGTTCGGTTTGGAAGAATCGAGGAATTAGTCACCTGTCCGGATATCCGTGGGCGAGGCCCCGAGTGTGGGACCCTACCCCGCGCAAGATGTGCTACTTCCGCTGCTAGCACCCCGAATCCGTTGTGCGGTGGAGACAGGGATCTTACATTCACATTCACATTCATATTGTGTATGTGAATGTGAATGTGGATGTGTGAATGCGGATATGGATGTAGATATGGAATGTGGATGTGGATGTATGTGAATGTGAATGTGGATGTGTGAATGTGAATATGGATGTGGATATGGATGTAAGAATGTGGATGTATGTGAATGTGAATGTGGATGTGGATATGGATGTAAGAATGTGGATGTATGTGAATGTGAATGTGTGAATGTGTGAATGTGAATGTGAATGTGAATGTGAATGTGAATGTGTGAATGTGAATGTGAATGTGAATGTGGATGTATGTGAATGTGAATGTGAATGTGTGAATGTAGATATGAATGTAGATATGGAATGTGGATGTGGATGTATGTGAATGTGAATGAGGATGTGGAATGTGGATAAGGATGTATGGATGTGAATGTGAATATGGATGTATGAATATAGATATGGAATGTGAATGTGGATGTGTGAATGTGAATGTATGAATGTGAATGGGGATGTGAATGTGAATGTGAATGTGGATGTATGAATATAAATATGGAATGTGGATGTGGATGTATGTGAATGTGAATGTGGATGTGTGAATGTGAATGTATGAATGTGAATGGGGATGTGAATGTGAATGTGGATGTATGAACCAAAAGCCCGAGCAACGTATGGTCAGCACCCTCTAGGATCCTTCGCAGGTCACCTAGCGCTTGCTCTCATAGGCCGCTTCCTTGGTCCCTCATCCACCGTACCGGAAGCTCACCATTTAAATCGAACCGAGGCTGATCAAGACCTTGACCGACCTTGCTACGCGAGACATCCTCCATTGACTCTCCGTACAGCAATTGCAACTTTATCAGGTAGGTCTTCATGACCACATTCTCAAGATAGTCAAAATGCTTCCCCAGCATTCTTGACATAAAACAGTCATTTACAAACAGATCACAAATACAGTTTCTATAATGAATTCACATCTTTCCAGTTTGTTCCACATCAATCCATATTACTTAACCCAAACCCAATTCATAATAAGTGTATCCATTCTTGACCAGATACATCATTTTCCATCCCATCTCATCAGATTTATTCACTTCACATAACATCCATTCCTATCTTTCTTAATTTACATTACGTCTCATCACATCCATTTCTCATTACATCTCATTCGTTCACATATTATATTATTCATTTCACATTCTGATTCACTTGACATCTCATCTCATCCATCCGTTCATATCGACTTCATATCCATTCACATACATATTCACATTCATATATCCACATCCACATCCATATATCCATTTTCACATCCAACTTCATACATTCACATCTCCATTCACATTCATACATTCACATTCACATACATCCACATCCACATTCCATATCTATATTCATACATCCACATTCACATTCACATTCACATCCCCATTTACATTCATACATTCACATTCACATTCACACATCCACATTCACATTCACATACATCCACATCCACATTCCATATCTATATTCATACATCCACATTCACATTCACATCTATACATCCTTATCCACATTCCACATTCTCATTCACATTCATACATTCACATTCACACATCCACATTCACATTCACATACATCCACATCCACATTCCATATCTATATTCATACATCCACATTCACATTCACATCCCCATTCACATTCATACATTCACATTCACACATCCACATTCACACATCCACATTCACATTCACATACATCCACATCCACATTCCATATCTATATTCATACATCCACATTCACATTCACATCCATACATCCTTATCCACATTCCACATCCTCATTCACATTCACATACATCCACATCCACATTCCATATCTACATCCATATCTAGATTCACACATCCACAGTCACATTCACATACATCCATATCCACATTCACACATCCACATTCACATTCACATACATCCACATCCACATTCCATATCTACATCCATATCCGCATTCACACATCCACATTCACATTCACATACATCCACATTCTTACATCCATATCTACATCCATACATTCATTTTCACATACATCTTTCCTTTCACATACATCCTTCACATACATACATCTACATGATTTCTTTCACATACATATAACTACATCCATTCTTTCACATACATACAACTACATCCATTCTTTCACATACATACATCTCCATCTATTCCTCGTTCATTTTCATCTATCTGATTCGTTTCACATCCTCATATCTATTTATAGAATACAAGAGAATTCTTATTTTTGATATAAGATTTCTTTATGCATCTATTTATGCATAAATTCCATTTTAAGGAGAATAACACTTTTAAAATCAATCTTTTATGCATCTTCTTATACATAAATTCATTTAAAATGAGAATGACACTTTTGAATTAAAAATCAATCTTTTATGCATAAAATCAAAATTGACGAAAATTACTCTTTTGAACTAAAAATAGATTTCTTTAAGCATCTTTCTATGCATAAAATTAAAATTGATGAGAATAATACTTTTGGATTAAAATAAATTCTTTATGTATCTTTCCATACATAAATCCAATTTAGTAGGAATTACACTTTTAGAATAAAAGAATTTCTCTTATGCATCTAATTTATGCATAAAATCATTTATGATGAAAATCACACTTTTAATATAAAAAATATCTTTTATGCATATGTTTATGCATAAAAATCAAATATGATAAAAGTAACACTTTTACAATAAATTAATAATCTTTTATGCATACCTCTATGCATGAAAATCAAATCTGATAAAAGTAACACTTTTACAATAAAATAATAATCTTTTATGCATACCTCTATGCATGAAAATCAAATATGATAAATGTAACACTTTTATAATTAAAAAATAATCTTTTATGCATAAAAATCAAATATAATGAAAGTAATACTTTTATAATAATACTAATTTTCTTTTATACAAATAATCAAAATGCATCTTCTATGCATGAAAATGACACTTTAGAATATAGAAATCATAAGGATTACTCTTTTAGAATAATGAAAGATAATACTTATTTCTAAATTTTTTTGAAAAAATTCGCCATAACCTCTTTTCTATGGCTGACCATTTTTCAATTTTAAGTCTCTAAAATTAATTAGAAATGCATCAAGAGTATTTAAATCATTCTAAAGTAACATTTTTCTACTTATTTAAGAGAAACATTTTTAAATTTTAAGTCTCTAAAATTAATTAGAAATGCATCAAGAGTATTTAAATCATTCTAAAGTAACATTTTTCTACTTATTTAAGAGAAACATTATGAAAAACTTGAGTTTATTCATTAATCATTCACCTAGGATAAAGAATGGTTGGATTTACTAGAGAAGAGAGGGGAGAGGGGAATGCCTTTTGCAATGAGGCATAACATCACTTGCAATTTTAGAGAAGACAAAAAGCATAAAAAACCATAAAAACCATAAAATAAATGGGAAAGAGAAGAATCACCAACTTACTAATGAATTTGAGAGCTTTCCTTTGGCTTGATGGTTTGAGGGTTCAACTCTTGTTTGAGACAAGAGTGGCCACCAGTCTTTTGGAAGAGGGAAGGTAAAAAACTAATGAATATATGAGTAAAATTCATTGTTTTTGGCACTTGGGAGAGGCAGGGTAACAGTGCAAAAACACTATTAAGTTTCAACAAAGGGGAGGGCTTCTATTTATAGGAAAAAGTTAGCCTCTAACCAAGCAAACTGATTCTAGAATTTTCCAGATCAGTTTGGTTAATTTTTGACCATTTTTAGGTCAGTTTTGCTCACTTTTTGGATCTAGTTGAAACAGGAGAGAGGAGAGATGAAAATATCTCATTATTTGGGAGTTTAAAACTCATTCAAGCATGTGAAATAGGCACCTCCTTCATGAGGGGAATTTTCCCATGTAGAGGTGTCAAAAATGCATCATTACTTCTAAATATCTCCCTTTTTTAACTATTAACCTTGTCCTCCTTAGTCAACTCTTCATCTTATGTGAGTATTTACTCATTTTTGGGAGATTTTTCTTTTATTTCTTCATTTATCTCCTCCCTACATTTGGATGAATCTTATTGGTCCATAGGAACCTTAATTTAAAATTTTGAAAAAATCTTCACTCCCAGGATAATGCCTCTTGAACAGATTACACTTAATTTCTAATGCACCTTCTGAAAATCTTTTTGAACTTTTGTTTCAGGGAAACTTATTTTAATAAGATGAGGTATTTTTCTATCCAAAAATATTTAAAATCTGAATATTCTCTTTCTAGAATATTTTCTCCCTCTAGGCCAAAACTGGTAGAAACAAGAGCTTTTATATTTCTGAAGAGGGATTTGATTACATGGAAAGATACTGGACATCCTGAGAGGCTGGGGGAGGAATCTTACAGATTCTTGCTTTTTTAATGTGAATATGGATGTTATGCCTTGATGAAAAGGCCACCCCCTTCTCTTCATTAAGAATTAAACCCTTCTTTATCCTAAAATGAGTAACAAATAAATTGATTTAAACTTTTCTTATTGTTTACTATTTAGAAAGTGAAAATTGAGTAGATTAGAGTGCCTTACTTGAACTTGGGATTAATTTGAAGTGATATTAGAATGTAAAAATTGAGAAATGGACAGCCATACAAAGAAGGTTATGGTAAAATTTTCTTAAACTTTGTGAAAATAAAGTTTATCTTTATGTTCTAAAAGAGTAATCCCCACTGTTTGTGCATTCTAAAAGAAATATTTTTATTTTCTCCATGTACATATTCACCTATGAATATGCATGGATATAATTGATATTAATTATTGAAATTAAATTCTATGCATAGAAGATGCATATTGGAAATATTTTTTATTATAAAAGTGTTGTTTCCATTGAATTTAATTTATATGCATAGAGAGATGCATAGTGAAAACTCTCTGAAATAAAAGAAAGATCTTGTTTTACCCTGTTTTGGCCTAGAGAGAGAAAATATCTAGAGGGAGGTAATTCAAAATTGAGATATTTTTGGATATAAAAATCCTCCTAGTGTCTAAAATGAGTTCCCCTGAAATAGAAATTCAAAAAGAACTTTCCAATGTGCAATTGGAATTAATTAAAAATAGGTATAAAGGACCTTAGCAGCCTAAGGGTCTAGATTTTTGAAATTTTTAGAAATTTTTGAATTATGCTCCAATTAAGGTTCCTATGGACCAATAAGATTAATCCAAATGTAGGGAGGAGATAAATTGAAGAATAAAATAAAATCCCCCAAAAATGAGTAAATACTCACATAAGATGAAGAGTTGACTAAGGACAAGGTTTATTAGTTGAAAAAGAAGAGATATTTAGAGGAAATGATGCATTTTTGACACCTCAGTGTGGGGAATTTCCCTCATGAAGGAGGCACCTATTTCACATGTGTGGAGGAGTTGTAAACTCATAAATAATGAGATATTTTCATCTCTCCTCTCTCCTCTCTCCTATTTCAACTAGATCCAAAAAGTAAGCTAAATTGACCCAAAAATGGTCAAAAATTGACCAAACTAATTTGGAAAATTCTAGAATCAGTTTGCTTGGTTAGAGGCTCATTTTTTCCTATAAATAGAAGCCTTCCCCTTTGTAAAAGGTTAATAGTGTTTATGCACTGTTACTCTACTCCTCCCCGGAGCCAAAAACTATGAATTCACTTAATAATTCAATTATTTTTGACTAAATCCTCTACAAAGAATTGGTGGCCACTCTTGATCCAAACAAAAGTAGAACCCTCAATCCCTCAAGCCAAAGGAAAGCTCACAAAACTCCTTGTAAGTTAAAAATTCTACTTTTTTTTAAATTCTAATCTATGGTTTTCTGATTCTTGCTTTTTTAATGTGAATATGGATGTTATGCCTTGATGAAAAGGCCACCCCCTTCTCTTCATTAAGAATTCAACCCTTCTTTATCCTAAAATGAGTAACAAATAAATTGATTTAAACTTTTCTTATTGTTTACTATTTAGAAAGTGAAAATTGAGTAGATTAGAGTGCTTTACTTCAACTTGGGATTAATTTAAAGTGATATTAGAATGTAAAAATTGAGAAATGGTCAGCCATACAAAGGAGGTTATGGTAAAATTTTATTAAACTTTGTGAAAATAAAGTTTATCTTTATCTTATTCTAAAAGAGTAATCCCCACCGTTTGTGCATTCTAAAAGAAATATTTTTATTTACTCTATGTACATATTCACCTATGAATATGCATGGATATAATTGATATTAATTATTGAAATTAAATTCTATGCATAGAAGATGCATATTGGAAATCTTTTTTAATTATAAAAGTGTTGTTTTCATTGAATTTAATTTATATGCATAGAAAGATGCATAATGTAAATTTTTATTATAAAAGCATTGTTTTCATTAAAATTAATTTATGAATAGAAAGATGCATAAAAGATTTATTTTTATTTCAAAAGTGTTATTCTCAGAAAAATTGAATATATGCATAGAAAGATGCATGAAGGATTTATTTTTCTTTCAAAAGTGGTATTTTCCTTAAAATGGAATTTATGCATAGAAAGATGCATAAAAGATTTATTTTTATTTCAAAAGTGTCATTCTCATTAAAATTGATTTATGCATAGAAAGATGCATAAAAGATTTTTTTTATTTCAAAAGTGTTATTCTCATTAGAATTGAATTTATGCATAGAAAGATGCATAAAAGATCTATTTTTATTTCAAAAGTGTCGTTCTCATTAAAATGAATTTATGCATAGAAAGATGCATAAAAGATCTATTTTTATTTCAAAAGTGTCGTTCTCATTAAAATTGAATTTATGCATAGAAAGATGCATAAAAGATTTATTTTTATTTCAAAAGTGTCGTTCTCATTAAAATTGAATTTATGCATAGAAAGATGCATAAAAGATTTATTTTTATTTCAAAACTGACATTCTCATTAAAATTGATTTATGCATAGAAAGATGCATAAAAGATTTATTTTTATTCCAAAAGTGTTATTCTCATTAAAATTGATTTATGCATAGAAAGATGCATAAAAGATTTATTTTTATTCCAAAAGTGTTATTCTCATTAAAATTGAATTTATGCATAGAAAGATGCATAAAAGATTTTTTTAATTCCAAAAGTGTTATTCTCATTAAAATTGAATTTATGCATAGAAAGATACATAAAGGATTTATTTTTATTCCAAAAGTGTTATTCTCATAAAAATTGAATTTATGCATAGAAAGATGCATAAAGGATTTATTTTTATTCCAAAAGTGTTATTCTCATAAAAATTGAATTTATGCATAGAAAGATGCATAAAGGATTTATTTTTCTTTCAAAAGTGTTATTTTTCTTAAAATTGAATTTATGTATAAATAGATGCATAAAAGGATTTTTATAAAAGTGTTATTCCCACTGAAGTTGATTTTTATGCATAAATAGATGCGTAAAGAATCTTTATATCAAAAATTAGAATTCTCTTAAATTCTATACGAGATGTGAGGTGAATAGATGTGATGTGAATTCGATAGATGTGAATGAATGGATGGATGGATGTGATGTGAATAGAGGTGATGAGAATGAGAGGTAAATAGATGTGATGAGATGTGATGTGAATTAGATAGATGTGAATGGATGGATGGATGGATGTGATGTTAATAGAGGTGATGAGTATGAGAGGTGAATAGATGTGATGTGAATCAGATAGATGATGAATGGATGGATGTGATGTGAATAGAGGTGATGAGAATGTGAGGTAAATAGATGTGATGAGATAAGATGTGAATCAGATAGATGGGAATGAATGGATGGATGGATGTGATGTGAATAGAGGTGATGAGATGTGAGGTGAATAGATGTGATGAGATGTGATGTGAATCAGATAAATGTGAATGAATGGATGAGATGTCATGTCATGTGAATCAGGATGTAAATGAATCATATGGGATATGAGTGGATGATATGTGATGAAAATGAATGTAAATGTATAAGTGAAGAATGGATGTGAATGAGTATATGAAAGAATGGATATAGATGTGTATGTGAAAGAATGTGATGTCATGGAAAGATATGTGATGTGTCATAAATATATGTGGTTGTGAATGTGATGGATATGAATGAATGTGAATGTGATGGATATGAACGAATGTGAATGTGATGGATATGAATGAATGTGAATATGATGGATATGAATGAATGTGATGTGATGGGATGTGAATCGGGATAGATGTGAATGAATGAGATGTGAGGTAAAATGAATGAGATGTAATGTGAGTGAATGTGATGTGGTCTGAGTGGATGAGATGTGAGTGAATGTGAAGTGATCTGAATGGATGAGATGTGAATGAATGTGATGTGATGAGATGTGGATATGGGTAGATGCGAGTGGATGAGATCTGATGAGGATAAATTGAGGAAAGACGTGATGAGATGAAAATAATGTGATTGTATGAGAATAGGAATACTTATGAAATGGTTGTGGAATTAAATAATATGGTTTGATGTGGAGCAATGTGGAGAGATGAGAGTTCGTTATAGAAACTATATTTATGACTTGTTTTTAAATGACTGTTTTATGTCAAGAATGCTAGAGAAGCGTTTTGGCCTTCTTGTGAATGAGGTCGTGGGAGACCTAATCTGATAAAGTTGCAACAGCTGGGACGGAGAGTCAATGGAGGACGTCTCGCGTAGTAAGGTCTTCCGAGGTCTTGACCAGCCTTGGTTTGATTAAAATAGCGAGCTTGCAGTATAGTGGATGAGGGACCAAGGAAGCGGCCTATGAGTGAAGCGCTAGGTCACCTAAGAAGGATCCTAGAGGGTGCTGACCATACCTTGCTCGGGTCGTCGACGATACCCACGCGTGCGGCGGGGAAGATATTGGAACAAGGAGTAAGAGTTGTTTTCTGAATTCGGGCATGGATCTGGTTGATTGACCTTGCTGGTCCTTAATGGATGAGTCCATGGCTCTTTTATATGGATCCGTTGGTTGATCTTGTTGCTGATCTTCAACGGAGATTCCATTTTCAATATGTGAATATATTGCCGGTTACTATGAGCTAGGAACTATCGAAAATGCCCCTGAGTGGACAGGTGGTGAGCGTTCTGGTTGCCAATGATGCCATAGGTACACCGATGAAGGAATGATTAGAAATAAGGATTCAATCGGAGATTTTGAGGATTATGATTAGTGACACAATGGTTTTATTAAATGATTGTTTTTAAAGATAGCTGATTTTGTGAAAAAGGCAATTTCATATTGGGTGTGTAAGTGGTGTGACTAATTTTAAGTTTGCATGAATAACCAGCTAGGGGGCCTAGGAAATCTTTTCCTTGGTACTCGGGGCAAAACCTAGCCAAATTCATAATTGGATCCCATCACTACAGTGGTTGGGCGGTTGGCTAACCCATGGGACTGGATGGGGTTAGGCTAGACTGATGGATCCCTAATTTGAGACTCAATTATGTTATAATACGATAGATGAAATAAATCCCAGACAAAAATTGTTCTATGGAAAAGAATCAACAGCTGTGCCTCTCAATGAGGAAAAAAGCGTTGTTCTCTATGATCCAAGTGCAATCTTTTCCCTGATCTAACTATGGGACTTACGGGTTTGGTCAGATCAGTTCAGTTAGTTAAGGCTTTTGATTACGTTAGAGTAAAAATTTTATCCTGGAGAAATCGCCCGTTCTTTTCGAGCAAGGGAAGTTTCTCCGGGTTGGGTTCTGGAAGTGACGACGGATTAGTCTCTTGTTCGGATATCCGTGGGGCGAGGCCCCGAGTGTGGGACCTTGCTCCGCGCAAGAAGTACTACTTCTGCTGCTAGCACCCCTGAATTCGTTGCGCGGTGGGGACAAGGATCTCACAACTTTAATCATGCTGTGGCAGGGAACCCAAGAAGTGGCTAAGCTATCTGCACGTAGTCGAGTTCGTCTACAATGCCTCTTATCACCGAAGTATCAGGATGAGCCCTTTCAAAGCTCTGTATGGACAAGACTGCCTAACACCATTAACTTGGTCTAACCCATTGATTAGGGTGGAGATGTCCAGACAGATGCTTGACGACATGGAGCACCAGATGCAGTTAATCCGCAAAGATATAAAAGTTGCCTAGGATAGGTAGAAGCAGTATGCAAATAAGAAGATGTCAGACATAAAATTCGAAGAAGCAGATATGGTCTTCATTTGAGTACGCCCCAAAAGAAGTTCTCTATCCCTTGGGAAGTACAAGAAGTTATCCCCCAGATACTGTGGGCCATATCTGATTACAAAGAAAGTAGGTGACTTAGCCTATGAACTCCTTCTGCCTCCTCATCTCAAAGTACATAATGTATTTCATGTCAGCCTACTTTAAAAGTATGTACCGAGCCCTTACATGTGCTTAATGATGAACTCTTAACTTCTTCAAACCAAGGTCTGATGGAACTCTAACCTGAAGAAATCCTTGATGTTCGAGGGAAGGTTCTCAGGAACAGAATTCTAAGAGAATTATTAGTCAAATGGAAGTTCTATCCTTTTGAAGACGCCAACTGGGAGAAAGAAACCGAACTGATGCGAGATTACCCCCAGTTTGCGAGATCAGGACATCTTGCATTTTTCAAGTGGGAGAGGATGTAAGATTCCTCCCCAGCCCCTCAAGATGTCCAATTTCTTTCCTTGTAATCAATCCCCTTTTCAAAATAATAAAAGATCTTGTTTCTACCTGTTTTGGCCTAGAGAGAGAAAATATTCTAGAGAGAAAATCTCTCTCTCTCTCTCTCTCTCTCTCTCTCTCTCACACACACACACACACACACACACACACACACACACACACACACACACCATAGACAAGAAAGAGAGCAAGGAGACAAGACTAGACTCAATTGGTTGTTGGCAAGGGAAATGATCGCTCATTCCCCTAGCAACCTATTGTGAGTCTCTAGCTATGCACACAGCATACACCAGGCGGATACAAATTCAACACAAAAGAGACACAGCACATAGGCCACAAAAAACTACTGTATTGATCTCCTAATGAACAATGCAAGAACACGATGACTTAACAGATAACTCTACCGACCATAACATATGAAACAGAAATGAATACACAAAGACATAACATGAAGACGCATGTATAGAAGAGAGAAACAAAAGAACGGTCTTGCTTATTTCAATCAAAAAAAGAAGATGATACAATCGACAACCAATCTTTACAAAGCTCAAGATCCATCGTTTTATACAGTCTGCTTGTAGTATCCATCGGTGCTGTGGTTCCCTTGGTGATAAGGTGCACCGGCGGCTGGGTGTTAAGGAAGCACCGTTCTTGTAATAAAGTACTCTAGCTACCATTCAGTTGGCCCTGACAATTGGCAGTGTTGACATGCGACTGTCTGGCTTCTGTTGTTGCAGCATTGGCCCATGGCACAGGCTAGCCTACGGCTAAAACTTGGCATGCCCGATGGGTCGGATTCCCAATCTGACTACTCGAACCCAAAATGTTGCAGTCTTAAGGAATGTTAGATGCCTTTTAGCCTTTGGGTGAGTTTTGATTACAGCTAATAGAGGCGTTATGGTGGATGATCTCTAATTTGGCACTTTTAGTGGCTAGATCCTGAATCTTGTGGTGGCAGGCACATCCTGGCCTTTGATGTGGCTGCTTGAACTTTTGCAGAATCTGGAGAAATTCTGTCTTTGGATACCAGAAAGCCCAAGTATTCAACTTGGTCGACAGAGAAAGTGCATTTGCCCTTTGTTGCAAAGAGTTGGTGCTTCCTTAGAATCTCAAGGACTTTTTGGACGTGAGCTTCATGGTCAGATACATTCTTTGAGTAAATCAGAATATCATCAAAGAAAACAAGAACAAAATCATCCAAGTATTCTTTGAGAATGTCCTGCATTAGGCGATTGAATGTAGCTAGGGCATTTGTCAATCTAAACGGCATGACTATAAATTCATAGTGCCCATAGCGAGCGAGTATTGATGGCTGTCTTCTTGCTCATTAATCCTGATCTAGTAATACCCTGATTTGAGATCTATCTTTGTGAAGATCTGGGCTCCATTTAGCCTGTCTAGAAGCTCATCAATTTTGAGGATAGGATACTTATTCTTAACTGACAGCTGATTGAGACCTCTATAATCCACACAAAGTCTTAGCGTTCCATCCTTCTTTTTCTGAAAGAGAACTTGTGCTCCCCAAGGTGAAACACTGGGTCTTATAAACCCTTGTTCTAATAGCTGCCTAAGCTGTTCCTTGAGTTCAATGGCTTCAGGGACTGGCATTTTGTATGTGCGCTGGGCTACTGGCTGAGCTTCGGGGGTCAGTTCTATCACATGATCTACTTCCCAAATCGGAGGCATCTTAGAACTTAGCTCTGCTCGAAATAAATCATCATACTCACTTAACCATTCTCGTTCTTTAGCCTTTAACTTTGTGTTTGCCGAATTCATTTTGATAACATAAATGAGGTGCTTCTTTCTAAGTCCTTTCAGTAACTTAGAATCTTTTAGTAATTGCAGATCTGGGGATCCTAAAATTCCACTTCCTTGAACTTTGTTCTCGTGAAGGTCACGGAAGGAAATGGTTCTGTTGTGACAGCAGTGAATGTCAGCTTGATTTTTGTGGCGCTAATCCATTCCAAGGATTCCGTCGAAAACTCGCAAAGGTAGGACTCTGACTTGACAGTCAGTTACATTCCCATCTAGATTAAACTAAATACGATCTATCTCATGGTGAGTGAAAAGAATCTTCCCACTAGCCAATTCAACTTGCATAGGTTTCCCTGATTTTTGTTCCAAGACTAGCTTACACAAGCATCCAGGGGAAATAAATGAATGAGTACTGCCTTAATCAATCAAAAGCTTAAATGGCTTATCCTTATGGATGACAGAGAATTGATGATTTTGCCCTTGGTTCTCAATTGCGGCATAAATATGACCTCTTTCCTCTTCCACTACTTCTGCTATCGTAACTGCTTTGGCTATTGCAGATTGGGGCGGAACTCTTTCTCTTTGGTTACCCCAGTTCTGGGAGGGAGTTCTGAGATTACTCTGAACAAAGGCAGATGGCTGAGCTAGATTCCTTATGGGATTGCCTTGATTTTGACGAGATGCGGACCCTGATTTGATTGATACGAAGGGGTTGGTCTCTGCACTCTGGGTCCTTGACTTCCATGTCCTCTTGACATGGCAGGAGTTGGGCATTCTTTAAGCTGGTGACCGAAACCCTGACACCCAAAACACCTGTTCTCACTTCTAAGCTCATCCCTCTAAATCCTTGAAAAAGGTGGGGCTCCTGAGAAAGTGTTCTGAGGGAAGGGTCTTCCTTCACTTTTGAATCTCCCAGCATCTTGATTCTGATTAGGGCCTTGCTACCTCTTTGGGGGTGAAAAGTTTGAAGCACTTCCCGGGGTTTGGAACCTTTTAAAGTTTGAGGGTGTAGGCTTTGGTGGGACCTTAACAACAAATGCTTTAGCAAAGTCCTTTGCCATTCTAACAGCTTCTGCCATTGAGACTGGTTTGGCATTTTTCACTAAAATATCCAATGGCTCGTTCATCCCTCGAATGAATTTGGCCATCAGCTGCTCTTCATCCAAAAGTGGAGAATATTTGAGGAGAAGGGCAAATGCCTGATGGTATTCTTCAATTGTCGGGCTATCCTGCTTCAATTCCAAGAACTCATTCATTTTGGTTTCCAGGAGGCCCGGAGGACAGAACCTCTTCCTCTTGAGGTAAGCTTTAAGATCTAACCAGGTCTGGGTATTTCGATCGAGACGGTTTGTCTTGCAATGGTTCCTCCATGCGACCCTGGCCGTTTCTACAATTTTTAATCTGGTGAGAGCCAACTCCCAAAGGTAGGACTCTGAACTGACAGTCAGTTACATTCCTATCTAGATTAAATTGAATACGATCTGTCTCATGGTGAGTGAAAAGAATCTTCCCACTAGCCAATTCAACTTGCATAGGTTTCCCTGATTTCTGTTCTAAGATTAGCTTACGCAAGCATCCAGGGAAAATAAATGAATGAGTACTGCCTTAATCAATCAAAAGCTTAAATGGCTTACCCTTATACTCAGCTGGAGTATGGATGACAGAGAATTGACGATTCGGCCCTTGGTTCTCAATTGCAGCATAAATCTGACCTCTTTCCTCTTCCACTACTTCTGCTATCGTAACTGCTCTGGCTGTCAGATTGGGGCGGAACTCTTTCTCTTTGGTTACCCCAGTTCTGGGAGGGATTTCTTAGATTACTCTGAACAGAGGCAGATGGCTAAGCTGGATTTCTCCTAGGATTGCCCTGATTTTGACAAGATGGATTTGACTGATACTACGAAGGGACTGGTCTCTGCATTTTGGGTCCTTGACTTCCTTGTCCTCTTGACATGGCAGGAGTTGGGAAGTCTTCAAGCGGTGACTGAAACCCTGACACACCCAAAATACATGTTCTCACTTCTAAGCTCATCCCTCTGAATCCTTAAAAAAGGTGGGGCTCCTGAGAAAGTGTTATGAGGGAAGGGTCTTCCTTCACTTCTGAATCTCCCAGCATCTTGATTCTGATTAGGGACTTGCTGCCTCTTTGGGGGTGAAAAGTTTGAAGCACTTCCCGAGGTTTGGAACCTTTTAAAGTTTGAGGGTGTAGGCTTTGGTGGGACCTTAACAACAAATGCTTTAGCAAAGTCCTTTGCCATTCTAACAGCTTCTGCCATTGAGACTCGTTTGGCATTGTTCACTAAAGTATCCAATGGCTTGTTCATCCCTTGAATGAATTTGGCCATCAGCTGCTCTTCATCCAAAAGTGGAGAATATTTGAGGAGAAGGGCAAATGCCTGATGGTATTCTTCAATTGTCGGGCTATCCTGCTTCAATTCCAAGAACTCATTCATTTTGGTTTCCAGGAAGCCCGGAGGACAGAACCTCTTCCTGAGGTAAGCTTTAAGATCTAACTAGGTCTGGGTATTTCGATCGAGACGGTTTGTCTTGCAATGGTTCCTCCATGCGACCCTGGCCGTTTCTACAATTTTTAATCTGGCGAGAGCCAACTCCCAAAGGTAGGACTCTGAACTGATAGTCAGTTACATTCCCATCTAGATTAAATTGAATACGATCTGTCTCATGGTGGTATTTTGGTCGAGACGATTTGTCTCGCAATGGTTCCTCCATGCAACCCTGGCCGTTTCCACAATTTTCAATCTCGCGAGAGCCATCTTGCTCCTCTTATTATAACCGGTTACATCAAAATATTCTTCCATTGCCTCGATCCATTTTTTCACTGTTTCTCCTAACTTTTCCCCTTCACCCTTGAATGGATCAGATTGGGATCGGTGCAGGGATTTACGAACGTCCGGATCTAACTCTTCATCATCGGTAAGAGGAGCCGGGTGCGCCTAGCACGGGCCGCGTGCCTCATGATTTTGACAAAACAAGATTTTTATCAATTTAACTTCATTCATCATATTTATGACTATTTAATTTTTGAGATTTATTTCTTAAACAATAAATATTCCATCATAATTCTTAATTTTTGAGATTTATTTCTTAAACAATAAATATTCCATCATAATTCTTAAAAACAAGATTCACTCTGATAATTTTATTAACCAATATTCACAACCACCAAATCAATTTGGAATCTTTTTTGTAAAACATCATTTATTATCAAAAGTTTTTGATATATACATAGAGCGTCTCGGCTCCAAAAGTTAATGCCTCAATCGCGTACGCATAAAAAGGCGATACTGCGATGGAGACATGCTATGATATACACGATTCATCTCACTGATAATGGTGGTGTAATTCTGCTCCTAGGGATAAAGCGGCTCAGAAGTCTAAAAATTCAGCAAGAAGTTCTAGAATTTTGGGGTGAATGATTATAGAGTTAGACATAATGAATAACTCCTAGCCTTATCAAGATTATGGCTAGCAAGATATTCTGTCTGAGTCTCTGATGTTGATTGGTATTGACGTTAATACTTCACCCTCCAAAGAACCACATATGCTGACATCGCTCTACTAGATCAGGAAAGTATAGATCCTCAAAGTGACGAGCGAGTCTCACTCTACTTTCTCGGGTTGTAGCGAAGTTGATGAGATTTTTGACGGCAAAGGTGATCATATCCTGACTCTGGGGAGAGTCCACAAATGCTAGACAGATTTGGGGTATCCATCTAAAAATTCAGTTCAATTTATGAGTTTTCAATTTATGAAGTTCATTTCAAACATAATCTTATCAAGTGAAAACATTATTTCCCAGATTTCCTTTAAAATTTTAGGTAATTTTTGCTATTGTTTCATAAGTTTACAACAGCGCTCTGATACCAGCTGTGAGATCCCTATGCCCCCTCCGCGCACTGGATTCCAGGTTACTAGCAGACAGCGAAAGTAGCTTCTTTGTGTGGGGCAGGGTTTCCCACTCGGGCCTCGCCCTCGAATGTTCGGGCACGAGACTAATCTGGTGGTCATTTCAAAACCAAAACCAAGAAAATTTCCCTTGCCCGAAAACGGAGACGATTCCACCTTTTTTATTTTCTTAACGAATTTTCTAACGGGATCAAGAGAACTAAACTATCGTTCACCTCATTGAACTAGATAGAAGAAAAACTATTACAGACTTAACTTGAAGAAATCAACGCTTTTTTCCTAACCGAAATCAGGCACAGTCGTTGATCTATTCATTTGGGAAAGTCTTCAAGTTTTTGTTTAACTACTCGAGTTCTAAGCGTATTCCTATTATTTCGATTAAAACTCCACTGATTCCAGCCAATCAACGCTTTTTTCCTAACCGAAATCAGGCACAGTCGTTGATCTATTCATTTGGGAAAGTCTTCAGGTTTTTATTTAACTACTCGAGTTCTAAGCGTATTCCTATTATTTCGATTAAAACTCCACTGATTCCAGCCATCCGGCCCATGGGTCCAACCACTGGAATCGGTAGAACTAGACAATTACTCACCCACACCCATAATTGAATGCCTTTCTTAACTTTTGCTTTCGAATACAGATATGCACACACTCCTCTTTAAAACTTTAACTTATAAAATAATCCATTGACAAACAATTATTATTTACAGATGTCATAACTCAAAAATTCCATCCAGTCTCTTTTTTCTCAAAAAATAGAATCACTCTAGACTCTCCGTTGAGATGAGCTGGTTAGCAACAACGAGATCCAGTAATAGATTACAATAATCATTCGTTCATCATGCATATCTTCCACAACATACGCATGGGTGTCCTAGGCACCGCGAGCCCGTGCATCCCCTAGTCAAAACCCTCTAAGATCCTCCTTAGGTGTCCTGGCACTTCACTCATCAGGGACTGCTTCATCGGCCCTCATCCATCATACCGGAAGCGCACCATTTTAACCGTACCGAGGCTGGTTAAGACCTAGGCAGGCTTTGCCGGGTGAGCCTTTGAACACTCCCCGTCAGCTGTTGCAACCGAATTTCCCTTAGAGAAACACATACCAAATGCTCCTTGCATTCTGGCGTAAGACGGTCCTTTAAGAAAATAGGGTTTCTATGCAAGTTTTCAGTTTGATTTTCTTTTGAATACAATGAGTATATCTAAAATTAGTATTCCCAAAACTTCTTGATCGTAATTCTGAATTCTATAACAGAATTCCTCGAATTCTATAACTTCATCCACCACAGATCAATTCGAACCCCTCAACTTAGTTGCAGATTTGGTGGGAGATTTGAGTGTATTTTTCTAAAGTGCTCACATCTTCTTTCCTCAAAACTGAGACGAAAGAATTTGATCTTGGTCATAGTCTGATTCAAGGTTCGAGTCTGATACGATTTTTCTTGAACTATCTTTCTCAAAAAGGTTTGATAATTCATTTTCTAATTTACGAAATTTTTTTCTTTGGATATTCACTTAACTGATTTCTAAATTAGTTACGAATTCTAATGAAGAATAAATTACTCATTTATCTAAATATTTCGATCTCGATAGATTTACTGAATTTTCTTTTTACAATCCGTGTGAGAGTGTATGGGAGATATTGATATCTAGGAATAGCTTAGTGTTCCAAAGGGAGGGGGGAACTCGTTTGAATGTCACTAAAACAATGTATAAATGTGTTCATATGTGCAGGTATGTATACTATATTAACAAGTTGAATGATGCTAACACAATTTAGGCAATACAATCCCTTCTACTTATGAAATGAATGTGGGTTGATGTGTGGGTAATGTAGATTGACGTGAATGGATATATGGATGATGTGGATTGATGTGTGGATGATGTGGATTGACGTGAATGGATGTATGGATGATGTGGATTGATGTGTGGATAATGTGGATTGATGTGGATGGATGTATGGATGATGTGGATTGACGTGTGGATTGATGTGTGGATAATGTGGATTGATGTATGGAAGATGTGGATGGCTGTGTGGATAATGTGGATTGATGTGGATGGATGTATGGATGATGTGGATTGATGTGGATGGATGTATGGATGATGTGGGTTGATGTGTGGATAATGTGGATTGATGTGAATGGATGTATGGATGATGTGGATTAATGTGTGGATAATGTGGATTGATGTGGATGGATGTATGGATGATGTGGATTGATGTGTATGATGTGGATGGATGTATGGATGATGTGGGTTGATGTGTGGATAATGTGGATTGACATGAATGGATGTATGGATGATGTGGATTGATGTGGATTGATGTGTGGATAATGTGGATTGATGTGGATGGATGTATGGATGATGTGGATTGACGTGTGGATTGATGTGGATGGATGTATGGAAGATGTGGATGTGTGGATAATGTGGATTGACGTGAATGGATGTATGGATGATGTGGATTAATGTGTGAATAATGTGGATTGATGTGGATGGATGTATGGATGATGTGGATTGATGTGTAGATAGATGTGGATGGATGTATGGAAGATGTGGATGGATGTGTGGATAATGTGGATGGATGTATGGATGATGTGGATAGATGTATGGATGATGTGGATTGTTGTGTGGATGATGTGATTGGATGTGATTTGATGTGGGAATGATGTGATGTGATAGGGATCGATGAAGAAAAAAAATTATGGGAAGATGAGAAAAGATGGGGACTAATGTGAAAGGATGTGGAGTGATGAGAAAAGATGGAAATATTGTTGGAGCTGTATTTGTATGTGAAATCTGTTTTTAAATGACTGTTTTATGTCAAGAATGCTAGGGAAGCATTTTGACCGTCTTGTGAATGAGGTCATGGAGACCTATGCAACTGCTGTGAGGACGGAGAGTCAACGGAGGATGTCTCGTGTAGCAAGGTCAACCGAGGTCTTGACCAACCTCGGTTTGATTTACTGGTGAGCCTCCAGTACAGTGGATGAGGGACCAAGAAAGCAGCCTATGAGTGAAGCGCTAGGTGACCTACGAAGGATCCTAGAGGGTGCTGACCATATGGTGCTCGAGCTTTGGGGGTCACCGAAGGTGACTAGTTTTAAGTTTGCATGAATATCTGACTAGGGGGCCTAGAACTCTTTTCCCTGGTACCTGGGACAACCTAACCAAATTCTTAATTGGATCCCATCACTACAGTGGTTGGGCGATTGGCTAACCCATGGGACTGGATGGGGTTAGGCTGGACTGATGGATCCCTAAATTGAGACTCAATTCTGTTCTGGTTTGATAGATGAAGTAAATCCCGGACAAAATTTGTTCTATAGAAAAGAATCAATGGCTGTGCCTCTCAATGAGGAAAAAAAGCGTTGGTCTCTATGATCCAAGTACAATCTTTTCCCTGATCTGACTATGGGACTTACGGGTTCGGTCAGATCAATTCAGTTAGTTAAGGCTTTTGACTACATTAGAGAAAAGTTATCCTGGAGGAATCGCCCGTGCTTTTCGGGCAAGGAAAGTTTTTTCGGGTTCGGTTTTGGAAGAACCGATAGATTAGTCTCTTGTCCGGATATCCGTGGTGGGCAAGGCCTCGATTGTGGGACCCTGCCCCGTGCAAGAAGTGCTACTTCCGCTGCTAGCACCCCTAAATTCGTTGCGCGGTGGGGAGAGGGACCTCACAATTTATAAAACAAGAAAAATCAAGAAAACCATAGATTTAAATTTAAAAAGTAAGAAAATTTTAGCTTATATGGAGTTGTAAGCTTTCCTTTGGCTTGAGGGATTGAGGGTTCTACTCTTGTTTGAAGCAAGAGTGGCTACCAATTACTTTGGAGAGGATTAAGTCAAAAACAATTGAATTATCAAGAAATTCAATGTTAAATGGCTCAGGACAAGAGCAGAGTAACAGTGCATAAACACCATTAAGCTTTTACAAAGGGGGAGGCTTCTATTTATAGGAAAAAGTGAGTCTCTAACCAAGCAAACTGATTCTAGAATTTTTCAGATTAGTTTTGTCAAATTTTGACCATTTTTAGGTCATTTTAGCTTACTTTTTGGATCTAGTTGAAACAGGAGAGAGGAGAGATGAAAATATCTCATTATTTTTTACTTTAAAACTCCTCCACACATGTGAAATAGGCGCCTCCTTCATGAGGGGAGATCCCCACACTAAGGTGTCAAAAATGCATCATTTCCTCTAAATATCTCTTAATTTTTAACTAATAAACCTTGTACTCAGTCAACTCTTCATCTTATGTGAGAATTTACTCATTTTTGGGGGTTTTTCTTTTATTCTTCAATTTATCTCCTCCCTACATTTGGATTAATCTTATTGGTCCATAGGAACCTTAATTGGAGCATAAATTAAAAATTTCTGAAAATTTGGACCCTTAGGCTAAGGTCCTTTTTACCTATTTTCAATTGATTTCAATTGTACATTGGAAAGTTCTTTTTGAATTTCTATTTCAAGGGAAACCATTTAAGACACTAGGAGGATTTGTATATCAAAAAATATCTCAATTTTGAATTACCTCCCTCTAGACATTTTCTCTCTCCAGGCCAAAATAGATAGAGACAAGATCTGTTATTATTCTGAAAAGGGGATTGATTACAGGGGGAGAATTTGGACATCTTGAGGGGCTAGGGAGGAATCTTACATCCTACCCCACTTAAAAAACGCAAGATGTCCTTATCTGGGAGGTGGAGTATGATCTCTTTCAACTTCTTCTTGTTCTTCAATCACTTCCAGCGTTACTGCCTTGGAAGTGGACAGACAATTTGGGAACATCTCTCTTTAACTTTCCCTATTCTAAGGTGGAGGTCTTGCATTACTTGGGATTGAAACTGTGGGTTGGTTAGAGGGTCTACCTCTGGGATTTCCTTTATTTTGGTGGAAAGAAACCTGATTACTTTGGAAGGAAGGAGCTAGAGTCTGGAATCTCGATCCTTGATTTCCCTGCCCCGAAAACCTTGATCCAAAAGGAGTCGAGCAATCCATGCTATGATGCCCAAATCATTGGCAGTTATAGCATTTCACTCCCTTGTTCAAGAGTGGAACTTCCGAAGTTGAATTCCAGGGGATTGAGCTTCGGGAAAAGGACATTTCTTCCATTCTGGAACTTCCCATATCCTAGGCTTGACCCTGATATATTTTAGGTAGTGGAAGGTTGGAATCACCTTTTGGAATTAAAAACCTTTTGAAAGGTGATGGTGCTGGTTTCGGCGATACTTTGACATCAAAGGCCTTGGAAAAATCCTTCGCCATCCGCACTGCTTCAGCCATGGAAACTGGCTTGGCATTCTTCACCAGGATATTCAAAGGTTCGTTCAATCCCCAAATGAACCTGGCCATCAGCTGTTCTTCATCCAGTGGTGGCGAGTATTTGAGGAGGAGAGTGAACGCTTGGTGATATATTTCAATAGTTCTCCTCCCCTGGGTTAACTCTAAGAATTCGTTCATCTTTGTTTCCAAAAAGCCAAGAGGATCGAACCTCGTCCTTAGGTAAATTTTGAGATCATTCCATGTCTAGGTATTCCGATCGAGACAGTTTGTCTCACAGTGGTTTCTCCATGCCACTCTCGCTGTTTCTACTATCTTCAGCCTTGTAAGAGCCATGTTGCTCTTCTCATTGTACCCAGTGACATCGAAGTACTCTTCCATTGCTTCGATCCACTTCTCCACAGCCTCACCCAAGTTTTCCCCTTCACCCTTGAAAGGTCCAGGCTACGATCTATGAAGAGTTTTATGAACATCCAAGTCAAGCTCTTCCTCATCAAGTTGGGGGTTATCATCTCTACCATAAGGACCTCGATCCATGTTACTATCAATACAAAAATTCTTGTTAAGTCCCTTTATTTATGATTCAAATCCGATTTTAGATTTAACTGATTCTGGGGTTCTTTAGATTGGTCAGCTCCTCACAGAATCATGGGATAAAGATATTCATATAGAACTCATTATCAGATAGCAATTCATTCAGAACATATTATCATTCATATCTTTAACACAATAATGGTCCATTAGACCGAATTTTCCATCTGAATAGTCCTCCATGGGAATTTCAATTATACAAATTTTTAATTTGTCATCCCTTAACTTGATCCACTAGGTCAAGTGTTAACAGTAGAAATTTGTCAACACAATCCACTAATCTCATAGTGATTTGTTGAAATCATTATCGTCATTCCAGTTACAGACATCATCACAGGGACTCATCCCATTCATCCTCATTGTGGTTTTTCTCAGCGTATTGATTTTCAACCAAAATTCAGGAATCATCATTTTTCAATCAAAATCCAATTCAACTCATCAAATCTCAACCAAAATTTTAAAATCATATCAACCACATTCGAATTCATCATGTGGATAGCATTTTTGCTTATAATTTTAAGATCTTAGATTTACTCGTATATACTGCCAGTAAAGAGCTACAGTTATACCCTCGATATATACGGGTAATCACGATCCTTGGAACTATAAGGTAAATACCATCATGTCTAGGCCTCAAGCAAGTCAGGGATTCCATATAATTGCGGTACTTCCATTTGAAGACCCAATTACCTATTATGAATCTTCATTCTGAATATCAATTTGTATGAATTTCATCACACAATTATAGCCTTTTGTTGCTACTTCATAAATTTTTGACATTTTTGGCTTCTCAGTTGATCCACTTTAGCCAATTCGCTCTGATACACCAGCTGAAAGATCCATGTCCCCTCCGCGCAACAAATTCAAGGGTACTAGCAGCGGAAGTAGCACTTCTTGCGCGGGGCAGGGTCCCTCACTCGGGGCCTCGCCCATGAATATCCGGACAAGAGACTAATCCCTCGGTTCTTCCAAAACCAAACTTGGAAAAACTTCCCTCGCCTGGAAAGCACGGGCGATTCTTCCAGGATATTTTTACTCTAACGTAGTCAAAAGCCTTAACTTATTGAACTGATCTGACCAAACCCGTAAGTCCCATAGTCAGATCAAGGAAAAGATTGCACTTGGATCATAGAGACTAACGCTTTTTTTCTCATTGAGAGGCACAACCATTAATTCTTTTCCATAGAACAATTTTTATCCGAGATTTACTTCATCTATCGTACCATAACAGAATTGAGTCTCATTTAAGGGATCCATTAGTCCAGCAGTCCCATGGGTTAGCCAACCGCCCAACCACTGTAGTGATGGGATCCAATTAGGAATTTGGTTAGGTTTTGTCCCGGGTACCAGGGAAAAGAGTTCCCAGGCCCCCTAGCCGAATATTCATGCAAACTTAAAACTAGTCACACCACTTACACACCCAATATGAAATTGTCTTTTTCGTAGATTCAGTTGTCTTTAAAACAATCATTTAATAAAATCATTATGTCACTGATCATAATCCTTAAAATCTCCAGTTGAATCCTTATTTCCAATCATTCCTTCATCGGTGTACATATGGCATCATTAGCAACCAGAACGCTCACCACCTATCTACTTAGGGGCCTTTTCGATGGTTCCTAGCTCATAGTACTCGCAATATATTCACATATCAAAATGGAATCTCCATTGAAGATCAGCAAGATCAACCAATGGATCCATATAAAAGAGCCATGGACTCATCCGTTGAGGACCAGCAAGGTCAATCAACCAGATCCATGCTCGAATTGAGAAAACAACTCTTACTCCTTGTTCCAATATTTTCCACGACGCACGTGTGGGTATCTTCGGCGACCCAGAGCCCAAGCCTCGTATGGTCAGCACCCTCAGGATCCTTTGCAGAGGTGACCTAGCGCTTCACTCATAGGTCGCTTCCTCATCCATCGTATACCGAGGCTGGTGAAGACCTTGGCCGACTTTGCTACATGAGACGTCCTCCATTGACTCTCCATCAGCTATTGCAACTTTATCAGATTAGGTCTCCATGACCTCATTCACAAGACGGTCAAAATGCTTCCCCAGCATTCTTGACATAAAACAGTCATTTAAAAACAGGTCATAAATACAGTTTCTATAACGAACTCTAGTCTTTCCACATTGTTCCTCACATCAATCCACATTATTTAAATCACATCCATTTCATATGTATTCCCATTCTCATCCAATAACATCAAAGGAACCAAGTATGTTGAATCGGGCATGATTCCCACAACCTCAATGCGCATGGTAGATGTGCAACCCAGAGAAGAGGAAATCGAGGAAGAAGCCTCCAGCACAGAAGGGTCTGGACTACAAGGTCGCAACAGCACCCAACACCTCAAGAAGTGGCGAAAACAACAGAGGTATATCGCTCGACATAATGCCCTATTGCAAAGTAAACCCATAGATGCCCAGTGGCTAAGATATCTCGAAGTCACTAAGGTACACGATGAGTTTTCTAAAAATTGGGGTGAGGAATTGAGTAAGATAACCTTGGAAGAAAAACATGAGGAGAAAACTATGATTTAAGAGCCTGATACACCTAAACTCACTAAGGCAGGATGAAGGAAATGAAACAAGGCTTTGGCCAAAGCCAAGCGAGAGGTAATGGCTCAGACAAAGGATGATGAGGATGATAAGCCAGACCTACTCTCAAAACCAACACCATTAATGAATGAAAGGTGGTCCAATTGACAGCCAAAAGAGAAAAGGAAAATGGCCAATCCATGACTTATGATGGGCCAGTAGAAGTTAAGGAGGTTGACATTGCGGAGCCAAGGGAGGATCCCAAACCTGTCTACATTGCTTATGACTTAATTGATGCTAAAGAAGAAGAGCTCATTGTACTCCTAAAAGAGTTCAAGGATTGTTTTGCTTGGAAATACATGGAAATGAAAGGTGTACCGCCCGATGTGGTTCAACACACCATCTCGATCATGGAAGGATTGAGACCATCAATGCAAAAATCGTATCAGATGAATCCTAAATATGCAGCGATTTTAAAGGAGGAAATTGATAAGCTCATCGTCGCTGCAGATTTCATCTATAAGATTGAGCACACAGATTGTCTTTCACCACTCATGATTGTGCCAAAGAAGAATGAGAAGCTAAGAGTCTATGTTGATCTCAAAAAGGTCAATGCAGCCATCAGGAAAGACCACTACCCATTGCCATATCTGGAACATGTATTAGAACAAGTAGCAGGCAAGGAAGCCTACAACTTCTTAGATGGGTTTTCAAGCTACAATCAAGTGTCCATAGCACCAGAAGACCAACACAAGACAACCTTTAACATGATGTGGGGAACCTATGCTTATAAGGTTATGCCTTTTGATCTCACTAATGCCCCAGCAACTTTCCATTGATGTGCACAGCCTTCAAGGATTACTTGCAAAAGTGGCTTGAAGTATTCATTGAAGATCTATGTGCACACTCACAATGGAATGAACATCTGGCTTGCTTGCTATCCCGCAACAACAAAAGGACGGGATGCCACTTACCCCTGTAATTGTGAGACAACCCTTTAAGAAATGGGGTATTGATTTTGTTGGACCTATTAGTCCAGCAGTGCATCCATCACAAGCCTGTTATGTGATTGAGGCCACATATTATTTCACCAAGTGGGCAAAGGTGAGAGCCAATAAAAGAGTTGATGCTCGAACGACGGCCAAGTTCTTATATGAGCAAACAATTCCAGATTTGGCTGTCCACTTGAATTAGTCAGTGTGACCGAGGCTCACATTTCATCAATGAGGTGATTAAACAGTTACTCGCAGGATTCCTTATAGTCCATCAAAAATCATCACCTTATTACCCATAGGCAAATGGCCAAGCAGAGAGCACAAACAAGATTTTATGTGCTATCTTGACTAAGACTTTAGAAGCTAGTTGCACGGATTAGGAACACAAGCTGACTGCAGCCCTATGGGCCTATGGGCCTATCGTACATCGCCTATGGGCCTATCGTACATCGTATAAGGTAGCGAATGAGATACACTCCCTTTTGTCTAGCTTACGGTATTGATGCGGTAATGCCTATGGAATTCTTAATTCCAAGCCTGCATATTGCAGTACATGAAAGGCTCACAAAAAATGCGTTAGCCGAGAGGTTGGTTGACTTAGAAAAACTTGATGAAACCCGACTAATTGCATCGCATGGGCTCATGGTCAAAAAACCATGGAGAAAACACTGGTTTGACCATAACTTGAAACACAAAGAATTGGAAATAGGGGACCTTGTCCTCATGTACAGTGTGAGAAGCCCCAAGAAGAAGAAACTGAAATACAAAGGGTTAGGGCCTTTTCGAGTGTCCAAAATCACCCCTCAAGGGTCAGTCCGAATTGAAACCATTGATGGAGTAGAAATGGAGGGATATATCAATGTGGAAGTAAACTCAAAAAATATTATGGACCCTTGACCTAGGAAATGCTTACATAAGAGCATCTTCTAAAATAAAAGAAAGAGCTAGTCAAGGAAAAAATCAGACAAGCTCAAGAGGAAGCCAAAGCAAAATAGAGACTCCAAGGGAGAACGTTACATGTAAACATGGCTTCACTCACCTTGCTTGACAAGGATGATCTAGATATCGAACCTGCATGAATCAGTGTAAATGTCTCTACAAAGGGTAGTCACACGACGAGCATTGTGAGATCCCTGTTCCCACCGCGCAACGGATTCGGGGTACTAGCAGCGGAAGTAGCACTTCTTACGCGAGGCAGGGTCCCACACTCGGGGCCTCGTCCACGGATATCCGGACAAAAGACTAATCTTTCGGTTTTTCCAAAACCAGACCCGGAAAAACTTCCCTTATCCGGAAAGCACGGGCGATTCCACCAGGATAATTTTTACTCTAACGTAGTCAAAACCCTTACTAATCAAACAGATCCGACTGCATCTATAAAGATACTTGGTCAGATCATGGAAGAAACTTGCACTTGGATCATTGGGATCAACGCTTTTTTCCCCACCAAGGAGGCACAGCCGTTGATTCCTATCCATAGAACAATTACTATCCGGGATTTACTTTATCTATCGTAATAACAAAAATTGAGTCTCGATTTACGGATCCATCAGTCCAGCCTAACCCCATCCGATCCCATGGGTTAGCCAACCGCCCAACCACTGTAGTGATGGGATCCAATTTGGAATTTGGTTAGGTTTTGTCCCGGGTACCAAGGAAAAGAGTTCCAAGGCCCCCTAGCCGGAAGTTCATGCAAACATAAAACTAGCCACACCACTTACACACCCAATATGAAAATTGCCTTTTTCTTAGCATCAGCTAACTTTAAAACAATCCTTTAATGAAACCATAGTACCACTGATCACAATCTTCCAATTTATCCAGTTGATTCATAATTTCCCATCATTCCTTCATCAGAGTATCTATGGCATCATTGGCAACTAGAACGCTCACCACCTGTCCACACAGGGGCCTTTTCAATAGTTCCTAGCCCATAATACTCGGCAATATAATCACTTATAAAAATCAAGATGGACTCTCGTTGAAGATCAGCAAGATCAACCAACAGATCCATATAAAGAGCCATGGACTCATCCATTGAAGACCAGCAAGGTCAATCAACCAGATCCATGCCCGGTTTCACAAAACAACTCTTACTCCTTGTTCCAATATCTTCCTCGACGCACGCGTGGGTATCCTAGGCGACCCAGAGCCCGAGCACCGTATGGTCAGCACCCTCTAGGATCCTTCGCAGGTGACCTAGCGCTTCACTCATAGGCCGCTTCCTTGGTCCCTCATCCACCGTACCGGAAGCTCACCATTTTAATCGAACCGAGGCTGGTCAAGACCTCGGCCGACCTTGCTACGCGAGACGTCCTCCATTGACTCTCCGTCAGCAGTTGCAACTTTATCAGTTAGGTCTCCACGACCTTAATCACAAGACGGTCAAAATGCTTTCCCAGCATTCTTGACATAAAACAGCCATTTACAAATAGCATTTACAAACAGTTTACAAATACAATTTCTATATTAACTCTAATTTTTCCACATTATCCCTCATATAATCCACATTACTTATTCCTCATTCCATTTATATGTGTACTCATCCAATCACATCATTTTCCATCTCTTCACTTCAGATTCCTTCACATCACATATCATATATTCACATCCATACATCCACATCCACATCCACATTCACATCCATACATCCACATCTACATGCTTACCTCCATTTTCACATCCTCATTTATACATCCACATCCCATATCCACATTCATACATACACATCCATATCCACATCCATACATCCACATCCACATGCATACATCCACTATCACGTCCTCATTCATACATCCACATCCACATGCATACATCCACTATCACGTCCTCATTCATACATCCATATCCACATACATACATACATCCACATCCACATTCCCATTCACATCTATACATCCACATCTACATCCACATGCATACATCCACTATCACGTCCTCATTCATACATCCACATCCTCATGCATACATCCACTATCACGTCCTCATTCATACATCCATATCCACATACATACATACATCCACATCCACATTCCCATTCACATCTATACATCCACATCTACATCCACATACATACATACATCCACATCCACATTCCACATTCACATCTATACATCCACATCTACATCCATATACATACATACATCCACATCCATATTCCACATTCACATCTATACATCCACATCTACATCCACATTCACATATATCCACATCCACATTCCCATTCACATCTATACATACACATCTACATCCACATACATACATACATCCACATCCACGTTCCACATTCACATCTATACAACCACATCTACATCCACATTCACATGCATCCACATCTACATTCACATTCACATCTATATCCACATCTATATTCCCATTCACATCTATACATCCACATCTACATCCACATACATACATACATCCATATCCACATTCCACATTCACTTCTATACAACCACGTCTACATCCACATTCACATCTATGCATATACATCTTCATGCATACATCCATTTTCACATGCATACATCCACACTCCCATCTCCACATCCACACATCCACATACATACATCCATTTTCACATTCCCATTCATATAACCCCATATGCCTTCATATCTAATCTTTTATATCACCTCCATTCTCACCCTATCACAACCCATATACATCTTATCTCATCTCATACACTTCTTATCTCATCCCATACACATCTTATCACATCTTAACTCATCTTATATGCATCTTATCATATCTTATCACTTCCCATATCTTTTATGCATACTTCTATGCATGAAATTCAATTATGCTAAAAGTAACACTTTTATAATAAAATAATCATCTCTTATGCATACCTCTATGCATGAAATTCAATTATGCTAAAAGTAACACTTTTATAATAAAATATTCATCTCTTATGCATACCTCTATGCATGAATTTTAATTATTATAAAAGTAACACTTTTATAATAAAATATTCATCTCTTATGCATACCTCTATGCATGAAATTCAATTATGCTAAAAGTAACACTTTTGATATAAAAATTTATCCATTATGCATACTTCTATGCATGTAAATAAAAATGATAAGAGTAACACTTTTGATATAAAAATTTATCCATTATGCATACTTCTATGCATGTAAATAAAAATGATAAAAGTAACACTTTTGATATAAAAATTTATCCATTATGCATACTTCTATGCATGTAAATAAAAATGATAAAAGTAACACTTTTGATATAAAAATTTATCCATTATGCATACTTCTATGCAAGTAAATAAAAATGATAAAAGTAACACTTTTGATATAAAAACTTATTCTTTATGCATAATATAAAAATTCAATTTCTCTATGATTATAATGAAATTCTTTCAATTAGTCTAGGATGGTAATTCCTAGAATATGGTAGGAAGTCCTCTTTTTATGCTTTGAATGAAATTATTTTATGCATAATTTTTATAAAAATTTTGCCATAGCTCCGCTGCTATGACTGATAAATCTCAATTTTTCTAAGGGATAAAGCTTATCATTAAGGAAATAATTAAAATGATCTCTAATTGGATCATTAATCCATAATGGATTGAATCATCAATATGCATAAACTAAAAGCATAGAAAAAAAAACCATTAATTTGGCCTCAAGCATAGCTTAATCTTGGATTAAGGAAAAGCTTTATGAAAAGCTTCTTTTGGATTGAGAATGGGTCATGAGTATGACCATTTCTTGAGTGAGAGAGAGAAATTACATAAAAACCATTAGAATTTAAACATAAATGAAAATTAACTTCAATAGCATTTATTAAATTATGTAACTCTTCACTACTATTCACCAATTAACTTCAATAGCATTTAAAAAACCATACCAATTAAGCTTCTCAAGCTTGAGAGGGGTTGAGAAGAGAGAAACATTGAGAAATTATAGAAAAGAGCAATATTCACTAATTACCTTACAAGTTGCTTGATTCTTTGTTCACGGTAGAGGCCCCCAACCAATCAATTGGTTAAGTATGTTGATGGAGCCACTAATGGGGATTGAAGAAAGAGGGAAGCTCCAAAAACTAGTGAATTATTAAATGAATTCACAGTTCTTGGCTTAGGTGGAGTAGAGTAACGATGCATAAACACTATATATTTTTCAACAAGGGGGAGGCTTCTATTTATAGGAAAAATTGAGCTCCTAACCAAACAAACTGATTCTAGAATTTTCTAAATCAGTTTGGTCAATATTTGACCATTTTTAGGTCAGTTAAGCTAACTTTTTGGAACTAGACTTGAATGAGGAGAGAGGAGAGATGAAATATCTCAATTTTTATGAGTTTAAAACTCATTCAAGCATGTGAAATATGCACCTCCTTTAAAGAACTCCCCTTCCTTACATATGTGTCATAATGGAATCATTTTAATATTGCTCATAGTTTTTTTACTAATAAACCTTGTACATTTTCAACTCTTCATCTTATGTGAAATATGCACCTCCTTTAAAGAACTCCCCTTCCTTACATATGTGTCATAATGGAATCATTTTAATATTGCTCATAGTTTTTTTACTAATAAACCTTGTACATTTTCAACTCTTCATCTTATGTGAGCATTTACTCATTTTTGGATACCCAATATATCTCATATTTTTAATATTGCTCATAGTTTTTTACTAATAAACCTTGTACATTTTCAACTCTTCACCTCATGTGAACATTTACTCATTTTTGGGTATTTTCTTTTTACAAGTTGGATTTATCTCCTCCCTACACATGGATTGATGCTATTGGTCCATAGGAACCTTAATTGGACCATAGTCTAAAGATTTCTGAAAATCTAGACCCTTAGGCTAAGGTTCTTTATACCTATTTTCAATTAATTCCAATTGCACATTGGAAAATTCTTTTTGAATTTCTGTTTCAGGGGAACTCATCTGAATTAGAAGAGATATTTTTCTATCCAAAAATATTCAAAATCTGAATATTCTCTCTCTAGAATATTTTTCTCTCTCTAGGCTAAAACAGATAGAAACAAGGTCTTTATATTTCTGAAGAGGGGTTGATTACAGGGAAAGATACTAGACATCAAAAAGGGGGTGGGGGAGGAATCTTACATTCTACCCAATATATCTCATATTTTTAATATTGCTCATAGTTTTTTACTAATAAACCTTGTACATTTTCAACTCTTCACCTCATGTGAACATTTACTCATTTTTGGGTATTTTCTTTTTACAAGTTGGATTTATCTCCTCCCTACACATGGATTGATGCTATTGGTCCATAGGAACCTTAATTGGACCATAGTCTAAAGATTTCTGAAAATCTAGACCCTTAGGCTAAGGTTCTTTATACCTATTTTCAATTAATTCCAATTGCACATTGGAAAATTCTTTTTGAATTTCTGTTTCAGGGGAACTCATCTGAATTAGAAGAGATATTTTTCTATCCAAAAATATTCAAAATCTGAATATTCTCTCTCTAGAATATTTTTCTCTCTCTAGGCTAAAACAGATAGAAACAAGGTCTTTATATTTCTGAAGAGGGGTTGATTACAGGGAAAGATACTAGACATCAAAAAGGGGGTGGGGGAGGAATCTTACATTCTACCCCACTTAAAAAATGCGAGATGTCCTCATCTCGTAAACTGGGATAATTTCGCAAGATGCACGAATACGAGACTTAGAGAAAAATTTTAATCAAGATTAACCACCAAGAAACGTCTTAAAGAGAGCAAGATTCAAAATAAGAACAAGATTTAAACTTTATTCATTCTCGGAACTTATACAGTAAAGATACAAGAACTCTTTACACTTCCATAAGTCCGTCCATCATATGATCACAAAAGCAGTCCTCACAAGCTGCACAAGTATAAGGTAACTGATCTATGGGAATAATTCTGTTGGTTATTGCTGCACCTATCTCAGTGGTATGAGGTGATCTAACAAAAGGACCTCTGAGAGGCAAGCTAAAAACGGGGTAAAGGCATATCTTCTCATGAGGAAGAAAACACGCCAGTAAGAAGACTCGCTCAGAAAACCCAAGATGCCTTGATCTCATGACGCAGTAGTATCGGGGACCCAAACCCAAAGCTTCAATAACCATGGCCAAGCGGACATTATTACGAAAATGTTGCTGACCCCAGGGTGTTACCCTAGTTATGTCTTGATAGGTCCGCCATTTGGTCTGCGCTACAGAAGTTCCCAAGTGAGGGAAAAGTGAGCGCTCATACTGTTCTATAAAATTCTTCTTCACAGACTCACTTGCGTCTTGAAGGTGAGGAATCATTATGGATAAAACTAGTTCTTGTTGCCAAGCCATGAAGGAGATTAAGAAAGAGAGGAGATCGATGGAAGTAAGATTACTGCTGTGAGCGACAGGTAAAAAGTTACGACTTATATAAAGGAAGGAGTTAGCGTAACCTAGAAGCCAACGGTATCTTGTCACTGAAGTTTTATTGTCTTTCCTTGATTTGGGTTTGGCACATATTTCTATGAAATACATTAAGAACTTTGAGATGAGGAGGTAAAAGAAGCTTGTAGGCTAAGTCACCTACTTTCATTGAATTCAGATATAAGGCTCACAATATCTGGGGGATAAGTTCTTATACTCCCCAAGAGATAAAGAACTTCTTTTGGGCCGTACTCGAATGAAAACCAAAACCTTGGTATCCAAAACACCGATTTTCACTTCTGAACTCATTGTTCTGAATCCTTAAAACAGGTGGGACTCTTGAGAAGTATTCTAGGAAAAGGGTCTTCCTTTGTTAAACAGAACTTTCTTTTATTTTAGAGAGGGAATAATTGTAAGATCAGAAAGGGAGATTCTTACTCCTGTATACCTCGAAGGCTGGGGAGGAATCTTACATTCTACCCCACTTAAAAAGTGCGAGATGTCCTCATCTCGCAAGGTAGAGGACAACTCTTTTTCTTAACATCCAATTTTATTTTGGGGTTCCTTATATTCTGGTCAACCCAACAGAACACTGGGATAAATATCCCTTATATAGAACTCATCATTAATATTCAGATCATATCATTCATATCTTTAACATGATAATGGTCCATTAGACCGAAAAATTTCCTTCTGAACATTCCTTCACGGGAATTTCAGTCAAGCAAGTTCTCAATTTGTCATCCCTTAACTTGATCTACTGATCAAGTGTTAACAGTAACAATCTGACAGCACAATCCACTAATCTCATAGTGATTTGCTGAATTCATTATCATCATTCCAGTTATGAATATCATCACTGGGAGTCGTCCCATAAATCCTCATTGAGGTTTCATTATATTTCAACTAATTTTTAGAAATCAACATTTTCCAATCAGCATTTTCAATCAGAATCCAATTCAATTCATCAATTCTCAAACAGAATTAAAATCATATCAATCACATTCGAAATCATCATCTAGATAGCATTAACGCTTATAATTTCAAGTCTTAGATTTACTCGTATATACTGTCAGTAAAGAGCTACAGTTATACTCTCGGTATATACGGTAGTCACGGCCCTTGGAATTATAAGGTAAATACCATCATGTCTAGGCCTCAAGCAAGATAGGGATTCTATATAATTGCGGTACTTCCACCTGAAGACCCAATTTCTAAAATTTTGAATTTTCGTTTGAATATCAAATTGTATGAATTATCTCACACAATTATAACCTTTTTTGTGTTTCTTGATAAATTTTTGATATATTTGTCTTCTCAGTTGATCTTTATTAACCAAATGCTCTGATACCAACTGTGAGATCCCTGTTCCCACCGCGCAACGGATTCGGGGTACTAGCAGCGGAAGTAGCACTTCTTACGCGAGGCAGGGTCCCACACTCGGGGCCTCGTCCACGGATATCCGGACAAAAGACTAATCTTTCGGTTTTTCCAAAACCAGACCCGGAAAAACTTCCCTTATCCGGAAAGCACGGGCGATTCCACCAGGATAATTTTTACTCTAACGTAGTCAAAACCCTTACTAATCAAACAGATCCGACTGCATCTATAAAGATACTTGGTCAGATCATGGAAGAAACTTGCACTTGGATCATTGGGATCAACGCTTTTTTCCCCACCAAGGAGGCACAGCCGTTGATTCCTATCCATAGAACAATTACTATCCGGGATTTACTTTATCTATCGTAATAACAAAAATTGAGTCTCGATTTACGGATCCATCAGTCCAGCCTAACCCCATCCGATCCCATGGGTTAGCCAACCGCCCAACCACTGTAGTGATGGGATCCAATTTGGAATTTGGTTAGGTTTTGTCCCGGGTACCAAGGAAAAGAGTTCCAAGGCCCCCTAGCCGGAAGTTCATGCAAACATAAAACTAGCCACACCACTTACACACCCAATATGAAAATTGCCTTTTTCTTAGCATCAGCTAACTTTAAAACAATCCTTTAATGAAACCATAGTACCACTGATCACAATCTTCCAATTTATCCAGTTGATTCATAATTTCCCATCATTCCTTCAGCAGAGTATCTATGGCATCATTGGCAACTAGAACGCTCACCACCTGTCCACACAGGGGCCTTTTCAATAGTTCCTAGCCCATAATACTCGGCAATATAATCACTTATAAAAATCAAGATGGACTCTCGTTGAAGATCAGCAAGATCAACCAACAGATCCATATAAAGAGCCATGGACTCATCCATTGAAGACCAGCAAGGTCAATCAACCAGATCCATGCCCGGTTTCACAAAACAACTCTTACTCCTTGTTCCAATATCTTCCTCGACGCACGCGTGGGTATCCTAGGCGACCCAGAGCCCGAGCACCGTATGGTCAGCACCCTCTAGGATCCTTCGCAGGTGACCTAGCGCTTCACTCATAGGCCGCTTCCTTGGTCCCTCATCCACCGTACCGGAAGCTCACCATTTTAATCGAACCGAGGCTGGTCAAGACCTCGGCCGACCTTGCTACGCGAGACGTCCTCCATTGACTCTCCCTCCGTCAGCAGTTGCAACTTTATCAGTTAGGTCTCCACGACCTTAATCACAAGACGGTCAAAATGCTTTCCCAGCATTCTTGACATAAAACAGCCATTTACAAATAGCATTTACAAACAGTTTACAAATACAATTTCTATATTAACTCTAATTTTTCCACATTATCCCTCATATAATCCACATTACTTATTCCTCATTCCATTTATATGTGTACTCATCCAATCACATCATTTTCCATCTCTTCACTTCAGATTCCTTCACATCACATATCATATATTCACATCCATACATCCACATCCACATCCACATTCACATCCATACATCCACATCTACATGCTTACCTCCATTTTCACATCCTCATTTATACATCCACATCCCATATCCACATTCATACATACACATCCATATCCACATCCATACATCCACATCCACATGCATACATCCACTATCACGTCCTCATTCATACATCCACATCCACATGCATACATCCACTATCACGTCCTCATTCATACATCCATATCCACATACATACATACATCCACATCCACATTCCCATTCACATCTATACATCCACATCTACATCCACATGCATACATCCACTATCACGTCCTCATTCATACATCCACATCCTCATGCATACATCCACTATCACGTCCTCATTCATACATCCATATCCACATACATACATACATCCACATCCACATTCCCATTCACATCTATACATCCACATCTACATCCACATACATACATACATCCACATCCACATTCCACATTCACATCTATACATCCACATCTACATCCATATACATACATACATCCACATCCATATTCCACATTCACATCTATACATCCACATCTACATCCACATTCACATATATCCACATCCACATTCCCATTCACATCTATACATACACATCTACATCCACATACATACATACATCCACATCCACGTTCCACATTCACATCTATACAACCACATCTACATCCACATTCACATGCATCCACATCTACATTCACATTCACATCTATATCCACATCTATATTCCCATTCACATCTATACATCCACATCTACATCCACATACATACATACATCCATATCCACATTCCACATTCACTTCTATACAACCACGTCTACATCCACATTCACATCTATGCATATACATCTTCATGCATACATCCATTTTCACATGCATACATCCACACTCCCATCTCCACATCCACACATCCACATACATACATCCATTTTCACATTCCCATTCATATAACCCCATATGCCTTCATATCTAATCTTTTATATCACCTCCATTCTCACCCTATCACAACCCATATACATCTTATCTCATCTCATACACTTCTTATCTCATCCCATACACATCTTATCACATCTTAACTCATCTTATATGCATCTTATCATATCTTATCACTTCCCATATCTTTTATGCATACTTCTATGCATGAAATTCAATTATGCTAAAAGTAACACTTTTATAATAAAATAATCATCTCTTATGCATACCTCTATGCATGAAATTCAATTATGCTAAAAGTAACACTTTTATAATAAAATATTCATCTCTTATGCATACCTCTATGCATGAATTTTAATTATTATAAAAGTAACACTTTTATAATAAAATATTCATCTCTTATGCATACCTCTATGCATGAAATTCAATTATGCTAAAAGTAACACTTTTGATATAAAAATTTATCCATTATGCATACTTCTATGCATGTAAATAAAAATGATAAGAGTAACACTTTTGATATAAAAATTTATCCATTATGCATACTTCTATGCATGTAAATAAAAATGATAAAAGTAACACTTTTGATATAAAAATTTATCCATTATGCATACTTCTATGCATGTAAATAAAAATGATAAAAGTAACACTTTTGATATAAAAATTTATCCATTATGCATACTTCTATGCAAGTAAATAAAAATGATAAAAGTAACACTTTTGATATAAAAACTTATTCTTTATGCATAATATAAAAATTCAATTTCTCTATGATTATAATGAAATTCTTTCAATTAGTCTAGGATGGTAATTCCTAGAATATGGTAGGAAGTCCTCTTTTTATGCTTTGAATGAAATTATTTTATGCATAATTTTTATAAAAATTTTGCCATAGCTCCGCTGCTATGACTGATAAATCTCAATTTTTCTAAGGGATAAAGCTTATCATTAAGAAAATAATTAAAATGATCTCTAATTGGATCATTAATCCATAATGGATTGAATCATCAATATGCATAAACTAAAAGCATAGAAAAAAAAACCATTAATTTGGCCTCAAGCATAGCTTAATCTTGGATTAAGGAAAAGCTTTATGAAAAGCTTCTTTTGGATTGAGAATGGGTCATGAGTATGACCATTTCTTGAGTGAGAGAGAGAAATTACATAAAAACCATTAGAATTTAAACATAAATGAAAATTAACTTCAATAGCATTTATTAAATTATGTAACTCTTCACTACTATTCACCAATTAACTTCAATAGCATTTAAAAAACCATACCAATTAAGCTTCTCAAGCTTGAGAGGGGTTGAGAAGAGAGAAACATTGAGAAATTATAGAAAAGAGCAATATTCACTAATTACCTTACAAGTTGCTTGATTCTTTGTTCACGGTAGAGGCCCCCAACCAATCAATTGGTTAAGTATGTTGATGGAGCCACTAATGGGGATTGAAGAAAGAGGGAAGCTCCAAAAACTAGTGAATTATTAAATGAATTCACAGTTCTTGGCTTAGGTGGAGTAGAGTAACGATGCATAAACACTATATATTTTTCAACAAGGGGGAGGCTTCTATTTATAGGAAAAATTGAGCTCCTAACCAAACAAACTGATTCTAGAATTTTCTAAATCAGTTTGGTCAATATTTGACCATTTTTAGGTCAGTTAAGCTAACTTTTTGGAACTAGACTTGAATGAGGAGAGAGGAGAGATGAAATATCTCAATTTTTATGAGTTTAAAACTCATTCAAGCATGTGAAATATGCACCTCCTTTAAAGAACTCCCCTTCCTTACATATGTGTCATAATGGAATCATTTTAATATTGCTCATAGTTTTTTTACTAATAAACCTTGTACATTTTCAACTCTTCATCTTATGTGAAATATGCACCTCCTTTAAAGAACTCCCCTTCCTTACATATGTGTCATAATGGAATCATTTTAATATTGCTCATAGTTTTTTTACTAATAAACCTTGTACATTTTCAACTCTTCATCTTATGTGAGCATTTACTCATTTTTGGATACCCAAAATATCTCATATTTTTAATATTGCTCATAGTTTTTTACTAATAAACCTTGTACATTTTCAACTCTTCACCTCATGTGAACATTTACTCATTTTTGGGTATTTTCTTTTTACAAGTTGGATTTATCTCCTCCCTACACATGGATTGATGCTATTGGTCCATAGGAACCTTAATTGGACCATAGTCTAAAGATTTCTGAAAATCTAGACCCTTAGGCTAAGGTTCTTTATACCTATTTTCAATTAATTCCAATTGCACATTGGAAAATTCTTTTTGAATTTCTGTTTCAGGGGAACTCATCTGAATTAGAAGAGATATTTTTCTATCCAAAAATATTCAAAATCTGAATATTCTCTCTCTAGAATATTTTTCTCTCTCTAGGCTAAAACAGATAGAAACAAGGTCTTTATATTTCTGAAGAGGGGTTGATTACAGGGAAAGATACTAGACATCAAAAAGGGGGTGGGGGAGGAATCTTACATTCTACCCCACTTAAAAAATGCGAGATGTCCTCATCTCGTAAACTGGGATAATTTCGCAAGATGCACGAATACGAGACTTAGAGAAAAATTTTAATCAAGATTAACCACCAAGAAACGTCTTAAAGAGAGCAAGATTCAAAATAAGAACAAGATTTAAACTTTATTCATTCTCGGAACTTATACAGTAAAGATACAAGAACTCTTTACACTTCCATAAGCCCGTCCATCATATGATCACAAAAGCAGTCCTCACAAGCTGCACAAGTATAAGGTAACTGATCTATGGGAATAATTCTGTTGGTTATTGCTGCACCTATCTCAGTGGTATGAGGTGATCTAACAAAAGGACCTCTGAGAGGCAAGCCAAAAACGGGGTAAAGGCATATCTTCTCATGAGGAAGAAAACACGCCAGTAAGAAGACTCGCTCAGAAAACCCAAGATGCCTTGATCTCATGACGCAGTAGTATCGGGGACCCAAACCCAAAGCTTCAATAACCATGGCCAAGCGGACATTATTACGAAAATGTTGCTGACCCCAGGGTGTTACCCTAGTTATGTCTTGATAGGTCCGCCATTTGGTCTGCGCTACAGAAGTTCCCAAGTGAGGGAAAAGTGAGCGCTCATACTGTTCTATAAAATTCTTCTTCACAGACTCACTTGCGTCTTGAAGGTGAGGAATCATTATGGATAAAACTAGTTCTTGTTGCCAAGCCATGAAGGAGATTAAGAAAGAGAGGAGATCGATGGAAGTAAGATTACTGCTGTGAGCGACAGGTAAAAAGTTACGACTTATATAAAGGAAGGAGTTAGCGTAACCTAGAAGCCAACGGTATCTTGTCACTGAAGTTTTATTGTCTTTCCTTGATTTGGGTTTGGCACATATTTCTATGAAATACATTAAGAACTTTGAGATGAGGAGGTAAAAGAAGCTTGTAGGCTAAGTCACCTACTTTCATTGAATTCAGATATAAGGCTCACAATATCTGGGGGATAAGTTCTTATACTCCCCAAGAGATAAAGAACTTCTTTTGGGCCGTACTCGAATGAAAACCAAAACCTTGGTATCCAAAACACCGATTTTCACTTCTGAACTCATTGTTCTGAATCCTTAAAACAGGTGGGACTCTTGAGAAGTATTCTAGGAAAAGGGTCTTCCTTTGTTAAACAGAACTTTCTTTTATTTTAGAGAGGGAATAATTGTAAGATCAGAAAGGGAGATTCTTACTCCTGTATACCTCGAAGGCTGGGGAGGAATCTTACATTCTACCCCACTTAAAAAGTGCGAGATGTCCTCATCTCGCAAGGTAGAGGACAACTCTTTTTCTTAACATCCAATTTTATTTTGGGGTTCCTTATATTCTGGTCAACCCAACAGAACACTGGGATAAATATCCCTTATATAGAACTCATCATTAATATTCAGATCATATCATTCATATCTTTAACATGATAATGGTCCATTAGACCGAAAAATTTCCTTCTGAACATTCCTTCACGGGAATTTCAGTCAAGCAAGTTCTCAATTTGTCATCCCTTAACTTGATCTACTGATCAAGTGTTAACAGTAACAATCTGACAGCACAATCCACTAATCTCATAGTGATTTGCTGAATTCATTATCATCATTCCAGTTATGAATATCATCACTGGGAGTCGTCCCATAAATCCTCATTGAGGTTTCATTATATTTCAACTAATTTTTAGAAATCAACATTTTCCAATCAGCATTTTCAATCAGAATCCAATTCAATTCATCAATTCTCAAACAGAATTAAAATCATATCAATCACATTCGAAATCATCATCTAGATAGCATTAACGCTTATAATTTCAAGTCTTAGATTTACTCGTATATACTGTCAGTAAAGAGCTGCAGTTATACTCTCGGTATATACGGTAGTCACGGCCCTTGGAATTATAAGGTAAATACCATCATGTCTAGGCCTCAAGCAAGATAGGGATTCTATATAATTGCGGTACTTCCACCTGAAGACCCAATTTCTAAAATTTTGAATTTCCGTTTGAATATCAAATTGTATGAATTATCTCACACAATTATAACCTTTTTTGTGTTTCTTGATAAATTTTTGATATATTTGTCTTCTCAGTTGATCTTTATTAACCAAATGCTCTGATACCAACTGTGAGATCCCTGTTCCCACCGCGCAACGGATTCGGGGTACTAGCAGCGGAAGTAGCACTTCTTACGCGAGGCAGGGTCCCACACTCGGGGCCTCGTCCACGGATATCCGGACAAAAGACTAATCTTTCGGTTTTTCCAAAACCAGACCCGGAAAAACTTCCCTTATCCGGAAAGCACGGGCGATTCCACCAGGATAATTTTTACTCTAACGTAGTCAAAACCCTTACTAATCAAACAGATCCGACTGCATCTATAAAGATACTTGGTCAGATCATGGAAGAAACTTGCACTTGGATCATTGGGATCAACGCTTTTTTCCCCACCAAGGAGGCACAGCCGTTGATTCCTATCCATAGAACAATTACTATCCGGGATTTACTTTATCTATCGTAATAACAAAAATTGAGTCTCGATTTACGGATCCATCAGTCCAGCCTAACCCCATCCGATCCCATGGGTTAGCCAACCGCCCAACCACTGTAGTGATGGGATCCAATTTGGAATTTGGTTAGGTTTTGTCCCGGGTACCAAGGAAAAGAGTTCCAAGGCCCCCTAGCCGGAAGTTCATGCAAACATAAAACTAGCCACACCACTTACACACCCAATATGAAAATTGCCTTTTTCTTAGCATCAGCTAACTTTAAAACAATCCTTTAATGAAACCATAGTACCACTGATCACAATCTTCCAATTTATCCAGTTGATTCATAATTTCCCATCATTCCTTCATCAGAGTATCTATGGCATCATTGGCAACTAGAACGCTCACCACCTGTCCACACAGGGGCCTTTTCAATAGTTCCTAGCCCATAATACTCGGCAATATAATCACTTATAAAAATCAAGATGGACTCTCGTTGAAGATCAGCAAGATCAACCAACAGATCCATATAAAGAGCCATGGACTCATCCATTGAAGACCAGCAAGGTCAATCAACCAGATCCATGCCCGGTTTCACAAAACAACTCTTACTCCTTGTTCCAATATCTTCCTCGACGCACGCGTGGGTATCCTAGGCGACCCAGAGCCCGAGCACCGTATGGTCAGCACCCTCTAGGATCCTTCGCAGGTGACCTAGCGCTTCACTCATAGGCCGCTTCCTTGGTCCCTCATCCACCGTACCGGAAGCTCACCATTTTAATCGAACCGAGGCTGGTCAAGACCTCGGCCGACCTTGCTACGCGAGACGTCCTCCATTGACTCTCCCTCCGTCAGCAGTTGCAACTTTATCAGTTAGGTCTCCACGACCTTAATCACAAGACGGTCAAAATGCTTTCCCAGCATTCTTGACATAAAACAGCCATTTACAAATAGCATTTACAAACAGTTTACAAATACAATTTCTATATTAACTCTAATTTTTCCACATTATCCCTCATATAATCCACATTACTTATTCCTCATTCCATTTATATGTGTACTCATCCAATCACATCATTTTCCATCTCTTCACTTCAGATTCCTTCACATCACATATCATATATTCACATCCATACATCCACATCCACATCCACATTCACATCCATACATCCACATCTACATGCTTACCTCCATTTTCACATCCTCATTTATACATCCACATCCCATATCCACATTCATACATACACATCCATATCCACATCCATACATCCACATCCACATGCATACATCCACTATCACGTCCTCATTCATACATCCACATCCACATGCATACATCCACTATCACGTCCTCATTCATACATCCATATCCACATACATACATACATCCACATCCACATTCCCATTCACATCTATACATCCACATCTACATCCACATGCATACATCCACTATCACGTCCTCATTCATACATCCACATCCTCATGCATACATCCACTATCACGTCCTCATTCATACATCCATATCCACATACATACATACATCCACATCCACATTCCCATTCACATCTATACATCCACATCTACATCCACATACATACATACATCCACATCCACATTCCACATTCACATCTATACATCCACATCTACATCCATATACATACATACATCCACATCCATATTCCACATTCACATCTATACATCCACATCTACATCCACATTCACATATATCCACATCCACATTCCCATTCACATCTATACATACACATCTACATCCACATACATACATACATCCACATCCACGTTCCACATTCACATCTATACAACCACATCTACATCCACATTCACATACATCCACATCTACATTCACATTCACATCTATATCCACATCTATATTCCCATTCACATCTATACATCCACATCTACATCCACATACATACATACATCCATATCCACATTCCACATTCACTTCTATACAACCACGTCTACATCCACATTCACATCTATGCATATACATCTTCATGCATACATCCATTTTCACATGCATACATCCACACTCCCATCTCCACATCCACACATCCACATACATACATCCATTTTCACATTCCCATTCATATAACCCCATATGCCTTCATATCTAATCTTTTATATCACCTCCATTCTCACCCTATCACAACCCATATACATCTTATCTCATCTCATACACTTCTTATCTCATCCCATACACATCTTATCACATCTTAACTCATCTTATATGCATCTTATCATATCTTATCACTTCCCATATCTTTTATGCATACTTCTATGCATGAAATTCAATTATGCTAAAAGTAACACTTTTATAATAAAATAATCATCTCTTATGCATACCTCTATGCATGAAATTCAATTATGCTAAAAGTAACACTTTTATAATAAAATATTCATCTCTTATGCATACCTCTATGCATGAATTTTAATTATTATAAAAGTAACACTTTTATAATAAAATATTCATCTCTTATGCATACCTCTATGCATGAAATTCAATTATGCTAAAAGTAACACTTTTGATATAAAAATTTATCCATTATGCATACTTCTATGCATGTAAATAAAAATGATAAGAGTAACACTTTTGATATAAAAATTTATCCATTATGCATACTTCTATGCATGTAAATAAAAATGATAAAAGTAACACTTTTGATATAAAAATTTATCCATTATGCATACTTCTATGCATGTAAATAAAAATGATAAAAGTAACACTTTTGATATAAAAATTTATCCATTATGCATACTTCTATGCAAGTAAATAAAAATGATAAAAGTAACACTTTTGATATAAAAACTTATTCTTTATGCATAATATAAAAATTCAATTTCTCTATGATTATAATGAAATTCTTTCAATTAGTCTAGGATGGTAATTCCTAGAATATGGTAGGAAGTCCTCTTTTTATGCTTTGAATGAAATTATTTTATGCATAATTTTTATAAAAATTTTGCCATAGCTCCGCTGCTATGACTGATAAATCTCAATTTTTCTAAGGGATAAAGCTTATCATTAAGGAAATAATTAAAATGATCTCTAATTGGATCATTAATCCATAATGGATTGAATCATCAATATGCATAAACTAAAAGCATAGAAAAAAAAACCATTAATTTGGCCTCAAGCATAGCTTAATCTTGGATTAAGGAAAAGCTTTATGAAAAGCTTCTTTTGGATTGAGAATGGGTCATGAGTATGACCATTTCTTGAGTGAGAGAGAGAAATTACATAAAAACCATTAGAATTTAAACATAAATGAAAATTAACTTCAATAGCATTTATTAAATTATGTAACTCTTCACTACTATTCACCAATTAACTTCAATAGCATTTAAAAAACCATACCAATTAAGCTTCTCAAGCTTGAGAGGGGTTGAGAAGAGAGAAACATTGAGAAATTATAGAAAAGAGCAATATTCACTAATTACCTTACAAGTTGCTTGATTCTTTGTTCACGGTAGAGGCCCCCAACCAATCAATTGGTTAAGTATGTTGATGGAGCCACTAATGGGGATTGAAGAAAGAGGGAAGCTCCAAAAACTAGTGAATTATTAAATGAATTCACAGTTCTTGGCTTAGGTGGAGTAGAGTAACGATGCATAAACACTATATATTTTTCAACAAGGGGGAGGCTTCTATTTATAGGAAAAATTGAGCTCCTAACCAAACAAACTGATTCTAGAATTTTCTAAATCAGTTTGGTCAATATTTGACCATTTTTAGGTCAGTTAAGCTAACTTTTTGGAACTAGACTTGAATGAGGAGAGAGGAGAGATGAAATATCTCAATTTTTATGAGTTTAAAACTCATTCAAGCATGTGAAATATGCACCTCCTTTAAAGAACTCCCCTTCCTTACATATGTGTCATAATGGAATCATTTTAATATTGCTCATAGTTTTTTTACTAATAAACCTTGTACATTTTCAACTCTTCATCTTATGTGAAATATGCACCTCCTTTAAAGAACTCCCCTTCCTTACATATGTGTCATAATGGAATCATTTTAATATTGCTCATAGTTTTTTTACTAATAAACCTTGTACATTTTCAACTCTTCATCTTATGTGAGCATTTACTCATTTTTGGATACCCAAAATATCTCATATTTTTAATATTGCTCATAGTTTTCTACTAATAAACCTTGTACATTTTCAACTCTTCACCTCATGTGAACATTTACTCATTTTTGGGTATTTTCTTTTTACAAGTTGGATTTATCTCCTCCCTACACATGGATTGATGCTATTGGTCCATAGGAACCTTAATTGGACCATAGTCTAAAGATTTCTGAAAATCTAGACCCTTAGGCTAAGGTTCTTTATACCTATTTTCAATTAATTCCAATTGCACATTGGAAAATTCTTTTTGAATTTCTGTTTCAGGGGAACTCATCTGAATTAGAAGAGATATTTTTCTATCCAAAAATATTCAAAATCTGAATATTCTCTCTCTAGAATATTTTTCTCTCTCTAGGCTAAAACAGATAGAAACAAGGTCTTTATATTTCTGAAGAGGGGTTGATTACAGGGAAAGATACTAGACATCAAAAAGGGGGTGGGGGAGGAATCTTACAAGCATTGCATTGATTGATACGGGATCAAGTCATAACTTGATTTCCTATGAGACATGGGTAGCTCTAAACAAACCCCCCTAAAGAAAACTAGTGCATAGGTTTGCAACAGTGTGCATTTATCAACTACGTAAACAATGGGATTTTTAAATGTTAATATCTCCATCAGAAATAATCCCTTGGTCAGGAAGGTATTTGTTATACCTACAGGAACCATGGAGGAAGAGGAGATGATTCTTGGGCGATCCTAGATTTGCACTAGCAAAAATTGTCACATCCAATGGGTATAACGGGAAGTGCAACTCAATGATGGAAAAGACACCATCACCCTTCCATTATGGAGTTCATTTAATAAGGGAAAGTAGGCAGTTACATGTGACATGGAGCTACCAATGCCAAGCAAAGCGGAAGAATCAATAGAACATGCATCCACGTCAAAACATCATCCCCAGTCAGGAGAACAACAACAAAGGTAACGAATGTATCTGTTAACCACATTTTTAAATGGCGGTCAACTAGAAAATTAGCTTAGGTGGGCCCACCAACATATTTTTCAAAGGCCATCTAAGCGAAGCAAGTGGTTGTCATTCATCAAGTTATTTCAAAAGGGTCACTTGTAATTTTTGAACTGCCCGAGTGGGTTTTTTAGCACTTCATGTAACATTTTACAGATTTTTTCCACTGAAATGAGCGTATCACAATATAAACAAGGGTTGTCCGAGCTAAGGGTAATGTCGGCATCACATACACATGTATACTAGTAGGTGTAGAGACACATAGTTCTCATTTTTACACAATGGCCGCCCAAGTTTGGGTGCCCGGCCACTTATAAGTTTTGTATAAATAACAATGTAAGGAATGGGAACACACACTTCCCTTGTGCAATCTTAGAGCTCTTGTGTTCTCTTGCTCTTACCCTCTTTCTAGAGTATGTACGAGTGTGTGAGTGAGAGTTGCTTGCAGGTTATTGGGTTGCATCACCATAGCTATGGAACTGTAAGCAAGTTTGTCCAAGGAGTTCTACATCAAACGCCATGGGTGACAATGCTGGAAGCTATTTAAGAAGGTTATCTACAACAAGCAGTTGGAGAGCCTCCCTTAAATGGGTCACACCATCATCCCCATGACAAAGGCAAGCATTCTATACTGTGTAATGTGTTTAACATACATCTCCTTTTGTGACTCCTTACTGTGTGTAGAAAATAGCTTAACATTGGCGCCGCTCCCAGGGAAATGGTGATTTTCTTAGTCTTGGAATAGCCTCTGTGGATACTTCTTGTCATTTTCTACTCATTCTGCTCACTGTATGGTCATATAGTGAGGTGAAAAAAGAGATAAGGTTGTTTACATCCATGGATTTGGGTGGATTTTTTGTTATTTTTTTGCTTGATTTTGTTGATTTTGTGAGTTTAATTAGTAGTGGGATTGATTTTGTGGTTGATTTGTGGTTTAGTGAAGGATTTTTGGGTTGATTTTTAAGTTGACATGCAATTTTGGCCTCTCTGTACAAAACTGTGTGGAAAATACATAGAGAGATTAGTTAGTAATTAATTCATTAAAAAACTAAAAATTAGTTAATCAAATGGAATTAGGAGTTGCATAAGCTCATAAACATTGCCCTGCATTCTCTAATTAGGAAATAATTAAGCTATAATTAACCCCCCAATAAAAAAAACGTAACTATTTGGTTAGTTTATAGACAGGGATTGTTTTGCTCATAACTCGATTTTTGAGACTCGGATTGGAAATTTGAGACCACCATTGAAATTGAAAAATTGAGCTCTATAATGCTATCATTTCATATTAACTAGATATGAGCTATATTTTTTTTTTATTTTTGGCTAATTAGGATTAGGCATTCTCAACAATTTAAACTACCCTGCTTAAGCTTTCATTTGCTATATTGCATTCATAATTCAAACTTCATTAGTAGTAGTTATGATAAAAATAAAAATCCATCTCTTTATACTCTGTTTTACAGTGAACAGAGAGCTTTAAAAATCTCTTTGTTAAGGACTCAAAACGATAAGATTTGCTTGCATTAATTAAGGGTTCTTAGCACATACCCTAATATTGCTAGAGCTTTCAAAATTGATTACGTGCTTGGAAATATTCTTGAATGATGCATTAGGTGCTGGCCATTAAGTGGATTTTGCGTCTAACACCTGATTAAGAATGTGCAGAGAAGAAGGGCACAAGCATCAACAAACATGATGGTGGATGCTAGGTAAGAATGGTTTGTATTCTAAACTTTCTACCTTGCATATTTTACCGCAATGGTGACATAACAAAAACCATCTAGCTACATGTGCATACATGTTGCATGTTGCCGAGATTTGACTTCTTCGACAATTGACACGACGAGAGTGTGTGGTAAGTATTGGCAAGTGAACTGACCTTCTCTACACCCACCTTGCACAAGAGTCTTTTCGCAAAATACCATAAGGTCCCTGTTGCAAGTCCACACTGAGTCCTCAAGCACCGAGTCCTCAAGCACGAACATGAACTCACATCTTTGCTGTCGTTGCTTGGACTAACTTTATTTGGAAACTCCATAAGAGCAAAAGTGGGATGTACACGAGCTCGAGAATCCATGGAATAAAAAATACATCACATTGAACCACAAGTAAGTGCTAGCAACTCAACCAAAGCTTTGGGGGCTTCCCAAACGAGAGTCTCAAGCCACGGTAAGTACGGAAAGGCTCTTGTACTCTCATCCCTCACTAGCACTCTATAGCAACATACTCTTTTGAGTCATTGTAGTCCATCGTGTCCTCACTTGCACACAAAGTACCGAAGTGCTGCCCAAATTTCTAACTTTTGTTTCAAGAGTTGGTTTGTGAAAAGTTACAAAGGAGAGAGAGCTAGTTTAGAAGAAGGAGAAAGAAGGGGAAGGAAGTGGAAGGAGCTTGTGACAGGAACATGCTGCCTACAGAATCGAGTCCGAAAGCAAACCGAACTCCGAGAACATCATGGAAAGGGCAGGTAATCTCTAAGTCTCAACCTTTCATTGTTATAATCTATAATTTTAGCATAGGATCTTTCCTACCATCATACGAGAGAGACTCATACGAGGGGAACAACTAGGATAAAGATAAAAACAAGAAAAACACCCGTAAGAAAGTTACAGCTCCCTTAACTGCAATATCTTTTGATTATGATTTCAAATCTAAACTATTTTTTCAGATTTGGAATCCTTTTTTTTTGTAGATAACTTTTGACTACTTGAATGTCCAAATCGGTGTTTAGGGTCAAAAGTTACGGCTATTCGAAGTTGACCCTGTCTCGAGGGAGTGCTGTGCCCAAGTAGGAGCCTAGGTAACCCACGCGCCTGGCTCTAGTAGGTCACTCTAGGTATCCAATCTCAAATTTGACTTTTGGATCTTTCTAAGGATGCTTGGGACTTTCTTCATACCAAGTTTCACCCCATTCTGACAAATTTGAAAATTTACTATTTTTAGCGAGGCTTGGTAGGTTAGACTTTTGAGCTAACTATTAAGAGCCATAGAGAGCTCAAAATCTCAACCTTAGGTGCTAGATTTCTAGATCTCACAAAGTATTGTGGCCATACTAAACCTCGTGGCAATTGGAGTTGTCAAGACCATTATCCAAAGATCTCAAATTACATGCTCGTTTGCTTAGTACTGGTCTTAAAGTACTAAGAAACCTCTATTCGAGGGGTTTTTGTGTTGACTCTACCAGCCAAACCGCTTATCAAATTCAATCCAGGGATGGTGGGGTTAAAGACCATTGATTGGCCTTCCCTAAAGTGTGTTTAGAGCAGTCCATCTTCAATTCAGGTACCCAGGAATCACCTATCAAAGTAGAACCTTGCGGAAGACAAGTGGAAACGTCTTGAAAAGTTACAGTTACTTGAACTGCAATATCTTTTGATAGAGAATATAGTTTTACTTTATAATAGTAGATTTGGATTCTTTGTTTTCTGTAGATAACTTTTGACTATTTGATTGCCCTAATCGGAGACCAGAGTCAAGAGTTATAGTCCGTTGCTGAAAGTGACCATGTCTGAAAGGTCACTGGCCAAGTGGGAGCCTGCTGGGGAACCCACACCTGGCTCTAACTCCCACACCATGACTCCAAATTGATTTTTGACTTTTACCTGGTGTTGTTGACCATAGGGACTTGGATTCTACCAAGTTTGGTCCCATTTTGAGTTTTTACGACTTATCTAGGGTTCGAACGATACGTGCGATTTGTCACCTTGAGCCACTTATTAAGGCCAAGAGGACTAAAGGTTATAATTAGGTCTTGGAATTTGCTCCAGGAAAGTAAGCATGGGATATCCATATTTGTGCAACGGCCTATCTTCACACCAAATTTGAGCCCAAAAGAACCATTTTGGCCAGGTGCTCTTTTCCTAGACCAGCTACGCACCAAATCCATCTCATAAAACAAAAAATATTTCCTTCAGTATGTTGGGGTAATGGCATCATTTGATGAGTTGACTGAAACCTTGGGTGATAACCTTAACTAGGTTGTTTCAATTCATAAAATGGAGGTAGAACCTCTAAATCTAAAAGATAGCCTTGAGTCTGAGGACCAAACTTCACAAAAAAATTCAAGGTCTGCTAGAAAGGAAAGGAATAAACTTCTCAAGGAAGCTGAAAAAGAAACAAAACGAAAGGCTCAAGAAGACGAATAGTTGGAAGAAGATGCTTCCAAAATTCTTGATTATTTCAGGAATTACAAATTGGATGAACGCTTCATACAATGTGAAGAAGCTAGGCGAACAAAGGGTGAGGGTTTTAAATCGTCGTTTGAAGGCCCCGCTGAAGTTAAGAAAGTGGGCATTGCAGACCTTGGTGAGGATTCCAAACTAGTCTACATCGCCCACTGACTTGACTGAACAAGAAGAGAAGGATCTCATTGATCTTCTTAAGGAATTCAAGGATGTTTTTTCTTGGAAATACTCAGACATGAAAGGGGTTTCCCTTGAACTCTGTAAGCATACTATTCCAATCATTGTTGGGATGTGATTTTCACATCCACATTGATGCCTCCACCTATGCTATAGGATGTATACTTTCCCCCGACTAGGTGAACACAAAATGGATTTTCCTATAGAATTTGCAAGTAGACAATTAAATGAGGCTGAACAAGACTATATGACCATAGAAAGGAAAGGCTTAGGTATGGTTTATGCAGTCAAGAAGTTTAGACAATATTTGTTGGCAAACAAATTTGTGTTCTTTGTAGACCATCAAGCCCTTCTCTATTTGGTTAACAAACCTTGTACCACGAGAAGGATCACTAGGTGGCTATTGATCCTCATGGAATTTGACTTCTCTATTACTCTGAGGAAAGGATCATCACATGTGCTTCTAAATCATCTATCTAGAGTAACCAATGGGGAACCTCCTGTAGGTGTTGACGACGATGACTTGCTTGATGTATGTCTATTTCAAATAGACATAGTTCCTGAATGGAGCTTTGACATTGTGCGAACTTTTTAACAAATGGACTACCAATGAACCTTGAACTATCTAAAGAACAAGCAAGATGATTAATAAAATTGGCAGTGCCATATCAACTAATTACGAGATATTTATATATCGATTAGGCAAGGACGGAGTTCTTCGTAAATGTGTGCTTTAGTTGGACTATGTAGTTGTCCTTAAAGAAGCTCATAATGGACTAGGCAGTGGACATTTTGCCATGGAAACCTCTGCATGAAAAGTGCTCAATTAGGCCTATGGTGGCCAACACTCTTTGGTGATGCCTCAGAATTTGTCAAGAGGTGTGAAGAATGCCAGAGATTTGCTATAACTCATAACAAGGATCATATGCCCTTGATTGTAGTCTACTCTCTACAAGTCTTCCAGAAGTGGGGGATAGACTTTGTTGGACCTATTAGTACTACTACAAAATCATCTAGGGCAAGGTACATTATAGTGGCAACATGCTATTTTTGGAAATGGGTAGAGGCCCGTGCTACTGTGAAAACTAACGCTCGAAGTACCGCCAAATTCTTGTACAAAAATATCATAACTCGATATGGCTGTCCCTAGAACTTGTAAGTCATAGAGGAACTCATTTCATCAATGAGGTTATCACTTTTCTCATGGCTGAGTTCATGGTGGTTTCATAGAAAATCTTTGCCATACTATCCTCAAGCCAATGGGCAAGCAAAAAGTACTAACAAGACTTTATGCACCATATTGACCAAAATAGTAAATAAATGAAGAAACGATTGGAACAAAAGCTTCCTCCTGCTCTTTGGGCCTATAGAACGGCCTATAAGATGGCTACTCTCGAATGACTCCCTTTCACATGGTGTATGGGTTGGAGGCAGTTACATCTATGGAATATATTGTGCCCTCTTCTTTAAGAGTGGCAATTTCAGAAAAACTTGAGGGAAATGAGATATCCGAGTGGTTGTTCTAAGAGCGTTCATGAACATATCTTCCACATTGTCACTGTAGAGACATAAGCCAATCTAATCTCTCCTGCAATGAGCCTCTCCTTGATATAATGATAATGCACCTCAATGTGCTTTGTGCAAGCATGAAACATTGGGTTCCTCACAAATAGCCAATACACTTTGGCTGTTAGTAAAAGCAGAGGTGGGGGGCTACAACAAGATCTACCAAAAGGCATATGAGACCCACATTTCTTAAAAGCTACCACGTACTCACCTTCATAGCTCGAAGTGGCCACACTATCTACTGCTTCTATTGAGCCATGATATACATGAGTCACTAAGATAAAATCCACTAGTGGAAACTCATGTATCATAACATCTAGCCCAATCAAAGTCACTAGAAGCATGTAGCCAAATATAATCACCCTTAGCATAGAATAGCCGAATGAGCTAAGTGCCTTGTAAGTATTGGAATACTAGCCTAAGACCGTCCATAAACTTGCTCAACTGGTCGATTGGTATCCGTCCCAATACACTCTTCTTCTCACAAACTTCACACTTCATACAACTCCAAATTCTTCTTCTTCTTCTTCACCAACACTTTATAAAGATTTTCCACTCTAATTTTGAAATAGCAAGGCAAAAGAACCTCCCCAAATACCACAAGTATGCCCACAATAGATGGTGAGAAAGATGACATCTTTTGTGTGCCATGGTTCTTTTGAATGGGCTGTTTTTCTTGGTAAGAGAGCAAAATTTTACAAGTTTCATGGTGAGTGTTAACCCATTCCTAGGGTTAACAAGATCTACTACCATTATCTTACATCAAGGAGTCACGATAGATACACCAAAGGGTCATACATTCAAGATATGAAGCAATGGTGTCCAAAGCTACAACTTAGACGGGCGCTCGTAATGGTGTGACAGAGTATTTATGGCAATTTTCGCTTCAAGAGTGTGTGGTAGCATGTAGGATGAAGTCCCAAGTGATGTACTTCATGGATATATATTATGAGAGTAGTCATTGTAATAGCATTAGGCCTCTTATGAGCCTAAAGTGCCCGGCCAACCATAGTTTAAGTGAGTGTGAACACTTATGGCCATGTATATAAGTGAATTTCTCTCATAATACAACATACTCTCCCATTGTGCAATTGAGTCTTTCTCTTGGTAATCCTCTTGCTAATCTCTGTCTAATGCATGCTAGTGAGTGTGTGTGAGTAATGTGAGCTGAGAGGAGGGACGAGTACTCATAGTGTAATGCGGTGGTGTGACAACGCTCGCAGGAGGTGCGGTGGAATTGCTTCTCAAGGAGTTGTAGAGCTTGGAGACCTCAAGGGTTACGAGCTCCGGCCATTGGAAAGATCCTCACGACAGTTGTGGTTCACCAGGTAATCTCTTGTTGAATATGTTTCAAGGGGGTTAGGGTGAGCCATAACATTTTTGGCGTCGCTTTCGAGGAGCCATCCCTTGGCTTTTTCCATCGTTTTTCCTCTAATCTACGCATTACCCATGGCCCATTCTCTTGGTTAATGATTTCCCATGAAAAAGATGTGGATTTGATGGTGATTTGTGTGTGATTTGGTGTAAAATAGCTCTCTCTTTTTTTTGGTAAAGAATGATTTTTTCTTAATTTGTTATTTTTATTGTTGTTATTGTGGTTTTTCATGTTCTTAGGGCTTGCACATATTTTGTATTAGACTTAGTTTGCATCCGTTACATCAAACAATGTAATAGAATGCAATTTTTAGTGAATGTTAGCTCTCTTTTGTGTTACATAGAACTGAAATCATTAATTTAAGCTTAATTGTGTGTTTTTTATTTGAATTGTTTGCATTAGAGTGTTAGCAAGCATTAGGAGTAGCTTAATCTTTCAAAAAATTTCTCAAAACCATAAAAAACCCCTTGAATTCGACTAATTTCTCTTAATTGTAAGATTCCTCCTTAGCCTGAATATTGAATAAGCCTTTACTTCAATCCCCGTAATCATTCTCTATTTCTGAATACAAGAAAATATTATTTTCCTTGTTTTTGTCTAGAGAGATAAAAAATTCTAGAGAGTGATAAATCAATATTGAGATTTTTTTAGATATAAAAATTTTATAAATATCAAAAATATATTTCCCTGAAACAAAAAATCAAAATAAAATTTCCAAGGTGCATTAAGAATCAATTAAAAATGATTTAAAAGACCTTAGCCTAAGGGTCAACATTTTTTGAAAATTTTGGATTATGATCCAATTAAGGTTCCTATGGACCAATAAGATTAGTCCAACTGTTGGGATGAGATAAATCCAATGAATAAATGAAAATATTCAAAAATGAGTAAATGCCCATATAAGATGAAGAGTTGACTGAGTACAAGATTTATTAGTTAAAAATTATGAGATATTACTAAAAAAATGAGATATTTTGGAGTAATAATTCATTTTTGACACCTTGGTAAGGAGGGGGGAGCCTTCAAGGAGGCGCCTATTTCACACATGTGAAGGAGTTTTAAATTTAAAAATATTAAGATATTTTTATCTCTCCTCTCTCCTCAATCAAACCAAATAAAAAAGGGAGCCAAACTGGTCCAAATCTTGTCCAAATTCACCGAAACTAAAGCTGGAAAATTCTAGAACTTAGTTGGACTCAGTTAGTGGCCTCCCTCACCTATAAATAGACCCTCATTCTTTTGTGTTCTCATCTGTGAACTAGACCATGCCAGTATTACTCTAAAATAAGCATACTTTCTATTATCCTCTAAACATCCTCTACAATTTGGAGAGATTGGAGCTTCTCTCTCTCTTCAACCTTCCTTGGAGCTTTCCTCTCCTTAGAATAGAGAATCAAGTAAAACAAGAGGTAAGGTGTGACTATGATTTTTTTTAAAATCTTCTAAATGTTTTTCACTTCTCAACCCCTCTCAAGCTTGAGAAGTATTTAATTGAATGGTTTTACAATGCAAATGAAGCTCTCTAATGAATTTTAATGATTAATCACATAAAGTTTACACTTATGCTTAATTTGGAATGTTTTTTTAAGCATATCTCTCTCTCTCCCCCAAAGAATGGTCATTCCTATGACCAATTCTATATTCAAATGGCTTCTCATGGAGCAATACTTAATTCTAAAAGTAAACTCTATGCTAGTCAAATTAGAGGCCAAAGAAATGGCTTTTTAATGTTTTTATGTTACTTAAATTATGATAAACTTAGGGATTAAGTCCATAAATTGGATATTGGTCCAAATGATAGTTATTCTATCATATTGTATTACTAAACCTTATGTTTTTCAAAATTATTAAAAATTATCACTAATAGCAACGGAGCTATGGCACAATTTTTAAAAATTAACACAAATCATTTTTATGCATAATGTGAAAAGAGGACTTCCTACCATATTCTAGGATTAGTCATCCTAGGTTAAATGAATAATTCTCATCATATTCATGGAAAATTAAGTTTTAATGTTTATGTATAAATAGTTAATTAGAGAAAAAGAGAAATTTCTAGTACTTTCATTTTAATGATAAAAGAGGAATTCGCATGATAATGGAGATCCATGTATTCCAATGGAGAAAGAGAAAAATTAGAATATCAAAATAATGGATATTTTATTTAAAAGTAAACAAGAATTTTAATCAAATTTATTTTTATGCATAAATAAATTTAAAGGATGAAAGAGGAATTTCCACTATATTTGGAATTCAATCATTTAAATGAGAAAAGTGGAATTTCTAGTATAATGAAATTAATGGATATTTTTATTTAATTTTTAAGAGAAAATTTAGTTAAATTTATTTTTATGCATGAAATATTTAAATGATAAAAGAAGAATTCCCATCATAATTGGAATTCAATCATTTAAATGGAAAAAGTGAAATTTTTGTCATATTTGGATTAATGGACATTTTTATGTAATTTTTAAGAGAAACTCTAGTTAAAATTATTTTATCCATGAATAGATTTAAATGATGAAAGAGGAATTCCCACCATATTTGGAATTCAATCATTTAAATGGAAAAAGAAGATTTCTTTGTATATTGGAATATTGAATATTTTTATTTTATTTAAAGAGGAATTTTAGATAGATTTAATTCGATAAAAGAGGAATTCCCATGATATCTAGATTGCACTCATTAGAAAGATTTGAATGAATTTTTAGTGTCAAAAGATGAATTTCCACCATAATTCTACCTGGGAATTAAGGTCGAGAAATTAAGTGATAGAAAGAATATCTTTAGATATTTTATTTGGTTAAATCATTAAATTGGTATTTACCCAAAAACAGATGTTTATCTGAAGGGAATCCTTATTAGAACTAAACCGAATGAATTTGGTTAGACTACGAGAAGGAAGGACAGTAAACCTACTTGTCTATCTCTCGATCTGAATCAAGCAAAAACTTCGTGACCGATTCCAGTTCCTAAATACAAAGAATAGACTACCGTTGAACTAAACTAGTTTTTCCTTGACCGAAATCACCAAGAATCTAGTTGGACAATCAGTCAAATGATGGGTAGATTACCCTAATGAGAGATCAAGGATCCTCATTTTATGAAACTGGGAATTATGGAAAAAAGGAGTTTTGTGGAACCAATCTCAAACTGGAAATTTTACTTGCATTGGAACCTCTATTTTTCATTTAAAGGACTATTTTACGCCAGAATGCTGGAGGAAGCATTTGGCAAGTGATTTACTAAGAGGAGGTTCGTTGTAATGGCTGGCAGGGAGTCGTTCGAGCGACATCGCTCGCGGGGCAAAGCCTGCTGAGGTCTTGACCAGCCTCGGTACGATTAAAATGGTGCGCTTCCGGTATGCTGGGCGAGGACCGACGAAGTGGTCCCCCTGAGTGAAGTGCTAGGACACCTAAGGAGGATCCTAGAGGGTTTTGACCAGGTGATGCATGGGCTCGCGGTTGCTAGGACACCCATGCGTGCGTCGAGGAAGATTCGGATGGACTAGAAGGAAAGATTTTTGTGAATCAAATTTTGATACTGGATCTCGTTGGTTGGCTAGCTGGTCTTCAACGGCGAGTCTAGAGGACACATTTTGTAATACAAAGGACTCAAAATTTTGGAGAATGATGATCAGTAATATTATGATTTCTTTTGAAGGATTGTTTTAAAGCCAGCCAAATTTGTTATAAATGGCAATTTCATATTAGGTGTGTACGTGGTATGCCTACCTTATTTTTTGCATGAATCGTCGGCAATGATTTTATATTCATGTGATCACAATTTTTTTTTGTTAATAACATGTGTTAACATGTTATTAACATGTTAACATGTTAACATGTTCCCAAAAAAGCCGGTGGGAGGTTCCCTGGTAACTGGCTAAAATCCCGCCGAGATTTTTGCAATACCCGGCGGTCCGCTGGGAATTTTAAAACCCCGGCGGGCCCGCCGGGGTCTCATTTAGCCCAGTGGGCTACATTTTTGTATATATACGGGCCCGAGGGGCCCTTTGGGAGTTCATTGCTGACAGTATACATAGGTAATGATAGTTGTGGGTGTGTGTGTGTGTGGGTGTGTGTGGGTGTGGGTGTGGGTGTGTGTGTGTTCGTGCGGGTAGCCGCCCATGGTCGCAATGCGCGGCAGGATGTGGGTGGTCCGCCACACGAGGGGTGTGTGTGTGTATAAGGCCATTCTTCGGAATGGTGCTTATCATGGGGCACATAGTCGGTAATGCGGCTGGTTTGTGTCCTATGGTAAGTATGGCATGCTGTAGCGGTACTAGTCCTCGGTATCGTGGCAAGCATAGTATTGTTATGGCGATGTCACCTTCCCTTCCCTTCCCTTTGTCAAATGCGGGCATATGGTCGGTAACACGGCCAGTGTATGTCCGTATCCTATTTGTATTCCCATAGATTCGGGCGGCATTTTGTCATTAACGCGGCAAGTTGGTGTCGTCTGCTAGTGCATATATTGTTTTTTGCATATTGCGGCATTTGATCGTTAACGCGATCGAAAAAATGTCGTAAATTTGCTTGATGCGGCTTGTATTGTTTTTATTGTGTGTGATCCATGCGATACTTGGTTAGTAACGCGGGATGAGTATTTCATGGATCAAAGTTTACATCATATTGTCTTTAAGTTTAATTTCATGATGTCGTGACTCGTAAAAATGAATATATATATCTCTCTCTCTCTCTTCCTCCCCCCCTCTCTCTCTCTCTCATGATACACTTCACAACTCTCTCTCTCTCTCTCTCTCTCTCTCTCTCTCGATACACTTCACAACTCTCTCTCTCTCTCTCTCTCTCTCTCTCTCTCTCTCTCATGATACACATCACAACTCTCTCTCTCTCTCTCTCTCTCTCTCTCTCTCTCTCTCATGATACACATCACAACTCTCTCTCTCTCTCTCTCTCTCTCTCTCTCTCTCTCTCTCTCTCTATGTCACGACAGGTGTGTAAATCAGGAGTTCTTTTTTTTCTCTTAAAATATACATAAATAATCCCTAATAAATTACCTTTTCTCCCTCTATTTTCTTAAAATATAAAACAATACTAAACATTATTTTCCTCTCTTTAGGAACTCACAAAACTATTGAAAATGTCATCTCTAATGTTCCCTCTCTCTCTATCTGTCGACTCTCTCTCTTCCTCCCCCCCTCGCTCTCTCTCTCTCTCTCATGATACACTTCACAACTCTCTCTCTCTCTCTCTCTCGATACACTTCACAACTCTCTCTCTCTCTCTCTCTCTCTCATGATACACTTCACAACTCTCTCTCTCTCTCTCTCTCTGTCACGATAGGTGTGTAGATGAGGAGTGCTTTTTTTATCTCTTAAAATATACATAATCCCTAATAAATTACGTTTTCTCCCTCTATTTTCTTAAAATATAAAACAATACTAAACATTATTTTCCTCTCTTTAGGAACTCACAAAACTATTAAAAATGTCATCTAATGTTCTCTCTCTCTCTATCTGTCTCACGACTCTGTCTCTCTTCCTCCCCCTCTCTCTCTCTCTCTCATGATACACTTCACAACTCTCTCTCTCTCTCTCTCTCTCTCTCTCTCTCTATCACGGTAGGTGTGTAGATGAGGAGTGCAACATGTATAAGACACTCCAAAATCTAATGATAGCTTTTATTATGTAAGTGTAGGTTTTTGGGTATGGCACTTTCTTGTCAAAAATAGACTTTTGAGATACATAGAAGATGTTTACAAAGTAAAATGACTATAGTAGAAAGAGAGAGGAGCAGGCACACGAAAAGAAGATAGAGAGAGGGAGTTGGGTAAAGTGTGTGCCACTCACTCTAGCAAGATCCTCTTTTAAACACTTTTACAACTTGTCTTAATGTATACTATTAGTTGCATTAACTTTGGCTTTATCATCTCTCTCTCTAGTCACTCAATGTTGACTCTCTCATCTGCACACCTATCGATACACACGACTCCACAACTCTCTCTCTCTCTCTCTCTCTCTCTCTCTCTCTCGATTCTAGTAATGAAGCTCATGTATGATGCTCTCTAGTGATTATGTATAGAAGCTTATGTCTGATGCACTTGTTCGATCATTGATAAGTAATGATACACTTGTTGCAATTGTCTCACGTTCGATGAACATTGATAAGTAATGATGCACTTGTTGCGGTTGTCTCACGTTCGATAATGTATTGCATGATGTTGAGTTCAGTAATATTGCTTGATATTCCGTTTTTGTTTGATCATTGATAAGTAATGATATACTTGTTTGCGGTTGTCTCACGTTTAATGATGTATTGCATGATGTTGATTTCAGTAATATTATTTGATATTTCGTTTTTGTTTGATCATCGATAAGTAATGATACACTTGTTGCGGTTCTCTCACGTTCGATGATGTATTGCTTGATGTTGATTTCAGTAATGTTGTTTGATATTCCGTTTTTGTTGTGTTTAGTGATATTTGCTAGATTTGCGAAGACGACTACCATGCTTTCCCTTGAAGAGCGTAAAATCGTTCTACGAGCAATTCGCATTGAAGCAGTCATCGCAGTGTCACAATGTTCAGAAGACATCGTCAAAAAGATCAATGAGTCTGAGATACTCATGCGAGATCTTTTAGAGCATATATGGGAAAATGCACAGCGTCGACTTCGAAGCGGAGGCAACGCTGAGTTGCTTGATAGACAAAAGATAGCAGACTTCAACCATCAACATATAACACGAACTATTTTGGGGAGCATGCATGTAGCATGCAATGATCTTAGAGATGCTGCCCCGCCTGAAGCTAATATGCATCGTCTACAATTATGGGATGCTGTATGGAGCGAGCAAAGAGCCAAGAGCAAGCGCATGAAGGTGCTGGATGCAGAGTCACTCCCCAAAAGAGTGTGCATTGCCCAGGACGTCGCTGCAACGTTCAGCCAGCCAGATGCGAGTGGGACGAGTGCCATTAATCGCACAATCTACAATTCTATGTGCACACACCTCATTGGCGTCCCGCACGAGGCTCTGGTCGAAGGACAAACAATAGGCTCTGGTATTTTTGGCACAGTAAAAGAGTATACAGTTAGAGGTATATCATTTTTGCCAAAGCACATTACTTTTTGCAGAAAGCACTACAAAGAAGAAGGCAACGCCAAGTTTGAGAGCTTCCAGACAGAGCAGGGCATGCAGGTTCTACACCCATCAATTGTCAGGTGTATTGCCTTCACAAAAGAATCTCCTTGGATCACTATTTTCCCATACTATAATGGCGGCTCACTTGGTGATACTCTTCTGAAGGTCCCCTTCAGATTCAGTGAGTTCACTAGAGCAATTTTTCGTTTGGATCGAGGATGGAGAAAACCCCCCACCCGATAATATTCCTTTAAGTCATCTAGAACTTTCTAAAATAAAACAAATAGTAATAACCATGCCACATATTATGCATGCCCTGGTGGAAGGCCTAGCAGCAGCACATTTGGCAAGAATTGTACATACCGACCTACATCCATTCAATGTAGTGTTGGATTTTACAAAAGAGTTGAAGCCACGCGTAGGTATTATCGATTGGGGGTTACTACTGAGAGTGCCCAAAAAATGGATGTCTCTCAATTTTGTATTTGAAGCAGACAAGAACCCTAAGAAGGTGGAAGAGGTGGTCTCCTACGCAGACAGAGAGCGAAATAAATGGCCGTGGATAGCCCCGAAAATTTTTGATCCGTTTTTGGCAGATGCATACACTCCTGCATCTGATGTTTTTGCTTTAGGGTATTTATTACAAATGTTATATGACTTTTGGTAGAAAGTACAAGAGTTGTGGATGGACAATAGTTCCTATGATAAAGTTACCATGGATACTATTATTTATAGAGTCAAAAATTGGATGTGTCTACCTAATCGCGCGATAGCAAAAATCTGTTTTGCAAGTAGCGGAATTTTTTAGATCACTAAATACTGACCCGACGAGGGCACAACGTCCTCTTGTAGAGCTATCGGTGTCATTCACCCCAATTTTGTAATTTAACAGTATCAGGAGATTTAGTTTCAAGAATGGCTCTTTGTTTGTCTCTCTTCAAAATTTGATATGTGCGCATTGTTTGAAATATTTTCTCATTGAGTCTTTGCAATCTCTCTCTCCTCTTGTGGTGTTTAAGTTTATGTTTTCTCTTCAAAATTTGATGTGCACGCATTGTTTGAAATATTCTTTGAGTCAAGTGGATATTTCTCATTGAGTCTTTGCAATTCATATCTCATCTCGTGGTGTTAAACTTTAAGTTTTCGAGGGTAATGGTCAATTTATCTTACGTTGATCTTTATAGTTCATTAAAATCCTAAAGTCATTTACGTTCATGTAGATATAGCAGAAGCACAAGCAAACGAGCATCAAGAGTTAGCCAAGAAAGCATATGAGCAAATGAAGGCCCTTGCACATGGACTGACAGCCCGCGAAGCTATGAGAACAGCATGCAGGTTGTCAAAATGGACAAATCCTACTTATGACCAATGGAAAGACATAAATAAACGCGTAACCACAGAGATGATCAAGGAAATATGGCCATGTCCAGATGGCAAGATTAAGAAGGGAAGATGGAAGGTTTTGCATTGCACTCATAATGATATCAAAATTAATGCCGAGCGCATTTTCTTGGAGGTGTACGGTCGTCCTCTCCATAACGTCGACGCTCCACTCTATTTTGCGAAGATGCTATATGCACAATTTATCCTAGAAACTCTAGTGGACTTCACCTCTAGAGAGGCCATTGTCAGCACCCACGACATACGTGAAGAGACAGTGACATTCACAAGGGAGGAACTTGCTCTCATGGTGGAGGGCGTTGGATTGGAGTTAAACAAGGTCAAAGAAAGCTTAGGGGCATAGATAGCAGAGAAGGAGAAAGAAGCTGTACGATTATCTCAAGCGTCAACTCCTCCCCTGGCCAATAGAGGGATTCAAGAGCAACTCACAAAGATCAACCACCAAGATGTACAGACCCTCTCTTCGCGTATAGCTCCTGTGCGCCAAGGGAACCACATCTCTCATTTTTTGGTACATCCTGATCTTGTGGGAGTTTCTGCTGAGGCTACTAGTTCCTCCACCCCCCAATGTCCTGTATGTTACAAAGTATTCAACGAGTGGAGCGGCCAGTATATACTGCCCTGTGGACACTACTACGACTTAATATGTTTAGTGAGGCACATGCAAAGTATTTCCACATGTGCATTGTGCAGTGTCCCAATAAATCAAGGTATTTATACAGTGTTCGGCATGGCTAGTGAATATAAATCACCAAGACCTTTAGATGCAACTCCTAGTGCAATTTGCAATTTATTTCAAGATGAAAGCTAAGAAAGACATAAATCCTACTTTTGTATTGATAATTTCTCCAAATACAATCATTTGTACAAGTATTTTTTATGAAATTAATGAAATGGCTTCTTCCTCTATGTCAGTATCTTGCTCCAAAATTCTTTCACCGTTTACCCTCTCATCTGCTAAATTAAGCTCATCTAAGTCAATGTCCAAATTGTCTTCTATCTCAAGGCTAGTGCACGATGTACGTCCAACATCAAAGTTCTCGTCTATTGCATCATCACAATCGTACATCCATCTAAGCATATCCTTGCTAAACCTTTAGCATCACGACAAGACGAATGCATGAATGTGTATTCTAAGATTAAGATACATATAATTGATAGCATGCATACAATGCACATTGCACCCCCAATGAAGGATGATCATCATATACGTAGTTTATTGACGATTCATGCTAAATGCAAAGGATGACTGAAAGTTTTTAGACCATGAATTATTTTATTTGGATACTTACATACCATAAATATTAATCCTTGCTAAACCTTTAGCATCACTACAAGACGAATGCATAAATGTGTGTTCTAAGATTAAGATACATATAATTGATAGCATGCATACAATGCACATTGCACCCCCAATGAAGGATGCCTTTTGTACCCAATTAAGGATACTTTACACAATCAAAGATCTATGCTTGCCCAATACTCTAGTATAGGACAATAGACCTTCTCTAACATTCACAAAGAAAATCAAAGATCTATGCTTGCCCAATACTCTAGTATAGGACAATAGACCCTTGTCTACTCTAAACTATATCAAGTATCAAGAACCAATACAAGCCCCTAAGCAGGACTCTTGGCTCCATCAAACCATTCATAAAGCAGAATGAGGTAGATTACCTACGTAGCTCAAATGCAAAGCTGAATGACTCCAACTTTGTCCCTAAATCTCTGCAAGTATTAGCTACGAACCACACCCTAACCCCAATTCAAAGAACTAAGGAGGACGAGTGGCTCAATAGCCTTAGGAGTGCCTACAAGGAAAGACGACAGCCCGTAAGATAAGGACGTTCTTCCCAAGAGGACACTTCTAGCAACTCGAGAGCTCTACAAGTACTTTGAGGAGAGATATCACGCCCCCAAAACAAGGACTATCTCCCCAAAAGTTGCATGATGGGTGTCGAGCAATGTTTATAAACATGACAGAACTCCGCCGGGTTTCTTTTGTTTCCCGGTAGGCCCTCCGGGATATTAAGATATCCCGGCGGGCCCGTCGGGAAACAAAAAAACCCGATGGGGTTACAGGACTAGTAGGTTTTGGCAGGTCATTGCTCACGTCATGTGAATATACAATGTGATCACAAGTTTTAATATGTTAATAACAGGTTTTGTTAACGTGATCACGAAATTGTGAAGACATTAATACCGGTTCCAATGTCAAAGGGTAGCTTGTAGCCTTAGTGTGTGAACACTCCTTATAAGTGTACTTGTGTGTGTGTGTGTGTGTGTATGTGTGAATAGCCTCTAGGGCGAGAAATTATGTGTGTGTATAGTAAGTACTGATGTCATAGAGTGTGCCATGTATCATGGCATACATATGTATCTAGGACTCCAATCTAGGGTAGTGGTGACAACCAAACACACATGCACAAACCATTAAAACAATCCTCAAGCGACTAGATTATCTCTCCTTGAAGCCTATTCTCTTGCCGTCATTTGTCCAAAAAATATATATAAGACAATAACATTAGCTACGGCAAGATATAATTTTAAAGAAAAAAAGTTGAAAGATAAAACCTTACAAAACTCATTTAGTGGTTCAACATTTGAGATGAATAGCGTTTGAATAGGCTTATAAACTCCAAATCAAAAAATTCTATACTTTCTAATGCCTATGAGCCAAAAATCTATCATATTAGCCTTTTCATAGCCTTACAAACATTACATGTACATGAAGCTGATCCGCAATCTTTTGCAATCTTAGATTGTAAATTCTAAGCCCAAAGCTCTCATTGTAAGCGTCTAGACCATACAAACCTAGCAATAATCTAGGTTCCAAAATATAAAGATATTCCCTATCTCATGAAAATGTACCAATATCATTTTTTATACTCTAATAGTTCAATCATTAGAGATGTTGTAGCTTGTCCTTCCCAAGATAGAGGGTCTACAATTGAGTCATGAAAATTAAATAGATTATAGTAAACAATGATAACTATGTCATAATAACAAACATCAAGACCAATACCTTCAATATTTTATCGATCACCATAAATAAATGAAAATGATCTCCTTGCTACATCCATCCTATGCAGTATTACCTAATGATATCAAATACAACACTACTCCCACTAATCATTTACGCATGATTATGAGATCAGACTCTCTATCTCTCTCTCTCTCTCTCTATGACATTAAGTATTTTGAACTAAGCAAGAAAAATTAATAATGCCACAGTAAAGGAAAGCAAGTCAAAAGCAAAAAAATTTCTTATCCAAATGTCCCTAAAAACAAAGAAGAACTCACCATGTCCCTATAGCCATCTCAAAATTTTGAACCACTCCTCCAGCAATAGATGGGACACTCCATACTTCTGGATCTGCATGGTGGCTTTACCTCAATGTCAACCATTTATTCCATACAATATAAGTATATTTATATATATCAATTCAATATTACCAACAATGGAAATGCCAATGTGGGAGATAAATTACAGGAATCTTGCCATTTAACTCCTATTTATCTTCATGTCTTCGCATCACGAAAATAAAAATGTCAATCTAAAAGAAACATGAATCAACTTGAAAGCATGCACACTTATTGAAATATAACATAGATTGCACATGCCACATATTTGCAAACATTCTCCTTCTAAATGTTTCTTTTATTGATACAACGATAGCTACGAATGTAGTCTCTAGCATTTGTAGGCTACCTTATGGGCATACATTACATTTACATTCTTCTAGATGCCATTTGCAGTACCTCTATGTAGACAACATTCGCTGTGTAGACTTCATTTGTACCTTGATTGCTGCTTTCATGGTCCATGGTATCTTTTACACACACTTTCATTGCGTCTGATGATCTAACACATGACATAGCAACATAAAATCATGCATGTATGAATACTTGTGTGGCCAAATAAAGTCCCAACACACTCAATGTTTGACCTTGGGACTTATTTATCGACATACCAAAAGCTAGCCTCACAGGAAATTGTCTCCTTCTCATATCCAAAGGTAACTGAAGAATTGATGGAATGAATGTTATCCTCGGAATGAAGAACCTGTCTCCAAATTTTGTACCTATAATAATTTCTGCTTCTATAACCTTTGAGTGAAATTGCTTACATATTAGTCTGGTATCGTTACAAAGTCCCTGTCGAGGATCCAAATTACAGAGGAGCATGATAGGAGCATTTGTCTTTAAAAGCAAGTCATGGAGGAAGGGTAACCACCCAGACTCAAACTATTCAAGTACTCAACTACATACAATATTATATCACTCTCAGAAGAAATAATCGAATCTGCACTGAGGTATTCTCTTTCAAGATCAGGTAATGCAGCCAAGGCTAGTTCATTAATTTCATCCACCTCTTGATTTCATGGTGCAAGAATAGTGTGCGATCTCTAAAGAAGCATGTATAATCCTTCACTCTTTGAAGATCTCTGTACACCCATTCTACCAAACTCAGCAAACAAGGAGTTCCCATGGACCAACATTCGTGTTGGAATTACCACTCTACCTTCATTGTTTGGATGGTCTATAGAGCCATCCCCAATTTGTAAAGTTCAATTGACAAATTCTAGTTTTGTAGAATCATAACCACTCTGAATGACCCGCATGTTTTGGGTGAGCTTTAAAACATTCACATGTCTCCAAATATATGATTGGCACAACGTTGCATCAACAATATCCTCACATGATCCCTTTGTAACAACAGGTTTGCCTAAAGTCACAACCAAAGAGCATAATTTTGCCACCAAAAACTATATTGCTTTGCATGATATCTTTTAATGCCCTATCCAATGATTTATATGCATACCTATGCATCATTGGAGCCTCATCCCAAATGATCAATCTTCCAAGCTTCAACATCTCGGCTAATGGGCTATTAGCTTTAATATTACATGTGCTAGAAGCATTCAAAACCAATGGGATTTTGAAACGCGAGTGTGCAGTGCGTCCATTTGAAAGTAACAATGTAGCTATTCCTAAAGATGCACATGCCAAAGAAACTTGATTATCTCCATGCAATCGAGATAGTAAGGCATTATATAGATATGTTTTGCCTGATCTGCCTGGTCCATCGAGGGAAAAAAACACCGCCATTGTTCAAATTAATGGCCTCAAGGATGGTATGGAATGTTCTAGATTGATAACTATTAAGACTTCTTTCCATGGAAAGAGCCAAATCAAGTTGTTGAACAACATGAAACATCATCTCTTCCATCAACAACCCATTATTGATAGTAGCAACAATTAATCTATCAAGAAGAGGCAACCCTTCAAAATCATATAGATGTTTTCCATATTGTTGTAAGAGGTCTTGCAAGTGTAGCTTGGAATGTTCTAGATTGATAACTATTAAGACTTCTTTCCATGGAAAGAGCCAAATCAAGTTGTTGAACAACATGAAACATCATCTCTTCCATCAACAACCCATTATTGATAGTAGCAACAATTAATCTATCAAGAAGAGGCAACCCTTCAAAATCATATAGATGTTTTCCATATTGTTGTAAAAGGTCTTGCAAGTGTAGCAGAGCTTGGTTCTTAGCTATAGATTGACAAACAATAACATCAACACACCTTCTCTACAAGCCATGGAAAAAATCATTTGAAAGTTCGGCACAAAATTTTACCCAAAGCTATCCGGGAGATATAGGTTCACAAAAAACCAAAATGACAACAAAAAGTTAACGCAGCTGGAATCCTATTTTCTGAAATGCAGATTCTTGAAGACATATATATCACTCATCATCACTTTCCAACATTCCTCTCGCTTCATATGTAGCCTTAAAATAGGGATACAACTACCCATTCACTATTCGTACTTCCTTAAAAGATTTGTATCTTTTACACACCTTTACACACTGTGAGTAGCATGTATAGATAGTATTGCTCACCTGCACTTGGGCTAATATTATGAGAGTATTTCTTTGGTTCTTATCACAATCAATTACATCACGCAAATCATCATGGTCATGAAATATAACATGATTTTACAAGGGAAGATGAACATGCAATCTTGTATATCTTGCTTTTCATCATGCAGATCATACTGATATATGTGCCAACTTGCCTCTGATGTAGACACATACCGTGCATCCAGATATTGACTAACCTCATCAATTACCCCACGTATATCTTACAACTCTATAGTAGCTCTATCATCCCTTATATACATACTTATACAAATATTTCATTGTTGTAATTGGCAGAGCATACTTCTATGTTAATATGGGCTTTGTATCTCATAGAGAGAAAAGGGTTATATGGAACAACCCATTGACTATCCACCTTATGATCCTCTACTTGGATGAAACTACCATCATCTCGCCGCATGTAAGTTGGATACCCATTATCATCAACAATAGTAGTCTGAGAAAACTTGCGAGGATAACAAAGTTTGCAACTCCCATTGACCATGCAAGGAGAGAGTACATACTTAGTTCCCCGCATGGTCCATGAACATTACACTGATTGGTTATCTTGTGCAACTTGGGAAACATACCATGCAAGGAGAGAGTACATACTTAGTTCCCCGCATGGTCCATGAACATTACACTGATTGGTTATCTTGTGCAACTTGGGAAACATCGCCACACATACCAACTTATCATAGTGAGCAATCTCAATAGATTTACATGTACCCTCCGATATCAATAATATATGTGCGTGTGGTAAGCCTCTTTTTTTTAATTCAATAATAGAAACAAATCCCACTTTTTTTCACCAATAAGTGCAACATATCCTTATGCTTCTCATAGAAGACCTATGCCATCAAGTTAGGTCAATCTTGGGCAACCTGACTGGGCAATAAAGCATTGCATATTTCATCCCACTTTGGATTTCAAGTGAAGGTAATAAATAGGTCAGGTTTACCCATCTTCCTAAGAATTGGCATTGAATCCTGATACAATTGATGCATATATTGAGCCCCCCCAATATATGTAGATGGTAGAACTATCTGACACCTAGCAATGCCCCCAGAGACTATTGACTCCATGACATTAACCATATCTACAAGCCCTTGGTATACTTCAGCACACAATGCTTTCTGGTTATTGCGTATCCATACTAGTCTTGATTCTTCAATGCTGCCATATGTATCAACAATGTACTGTTGCAAAAGTCGACCACCGCCTAGAAGGCAAGCATTTGTATCTTCCCTTATTTGTAATCTATATGCATAGTATTGCCATTGAGTTACAGTCTTTGTCTCCTCATTTGAACCCTGTCTATTCCTACCATGGAGTGGAATTCCAACATGCCAACCATCCTCTCCTCGAGGAAACAGAAGAACATATAATAGAGGCACATATGAATGATGCAAATTAGATATTCTTTTTATAACACGTGTGCAAGACATTATTTAAATATCTCTATGGTCTACATGAAAATCATACCCTTGACCTAGCATGATAGCAGCTACCAAGTATTGCCTTGAGGTTAATCGAGCTTCACTGATGAGATTGTTCTCAAATCTATATGTGGACTAGACTGTAACATTTATCTCATTGTACGAAATGCACCAGCATACGGATTGTGTTCATACATCATTGTTTGTAACCTTTCAAGCACATTATGATTTAAAGAAGGCATCCCCCCCATTAAGTCTACTCTCCAACTCATGCTCCGTATCATACACATACAATTACGCAAATTGAGGAGCTGCATCTCGTGTTTCATTGGGTATTATAGAGACAACATGATGATAGGTAGTACCATGGATTTGAAAATTAAATACACCTCCTCCCTTAGTAAATTAATCATCCAAGTGAGCACCTAGTGAAACGAATGCTAACACATTGTTATCAGAGCATATATTCTTCTCGTATTCCTTACCTACATTACTATTACCAAGTAACAGATCAACTAGTGTAGGAGGAGGATTTTCCAAAGGTAATAAAGAGATATTCCCACTTCTTGCACAACAATATTTTCCCACATATTGTCAAAGCTTTCTTGATGCCTCACATTTCCAAATTAGTGCCTCACAAAAATGACACGGCTCCCTAAAGAGTGAAGAGTACAATCTCCAGAACATAACACCATGGTTGTTGGGTGCTTAACATTCTGAGGGAATTAAAAAACACGCCTTATAGAATGACATTCGGATTGAATACCTTTCACATTGCCAACCGAATAGGAAATAGGTTGAAAATCTTCAGCACGACCAATCTCATCCATAGGTGGCTCATTTAAATCAAAAGAAATAGGGCCTTCTACCATATCTCTATGTGCCCGAACATTCAAATTTTCATTACTAAGTTCTTAAAGAACCGTAGCAGTAGGAGTTGCTCTGTTTCCCGAATCCAAGTGAATTCTAGCATAGAATTCTGTATGCTCCTCATCTTCAACTCTTCCAAATGTTTCGATCTCATTTACAATGAAGTACACCAAATTAGCACGAATCTATTTTCGGCCCAAGTGTGAATAAGGGCCAATTGTATATAAGGTATTTTCTCATATAATGAAAAGGACACAATCCTCTTTGTGCTATTGAGATCTCCTCCCTTATGATTTGTGAGAGAGTGAGAGCATTCTAGCATTGTGCCTCTTTCATGCTTGTGTGTTTATGCTTGTATATATAAGAGAGTGTGATTGGTCTATGTGATGGTGTGAGCGACTCCACGGTGACACTGTGGAGGTGGAGCTTGGAGTTTGGAGCTTTACAAGTGAGCTTGGAGGCCTCAAGGGACTCGAGATCAAAGCATTGGTAAGTACCCCATGACGGTTCTGTTCTATTGCTCATCCATTAGGTGAATGTTTAGAGTTCCCTCTTGGAGGTGAGGTAGCCCATAACATTTTTGGCACCGGTGCCGGGGAAACACCTTTGTTTCTTCCATACTCCTTGAGTTTTAGCTCCCATTGCATAGTATTCATTATTGCCCTTGCATTCTAGTATTGCATTGTGTGGAAATGAAAGGATAAGGTGTGTGTGTGGTTGAGAAAAAAGTTATAGTTTTGATGCTCTGAATGTTGTGGAGAGTAGTTTAGGAAAGGATTCATTGGTTGCTCTTGTTAAGATTGATGTTAGCATCACACAAAACACCAACGTGAGGAAGCAAGTTGTGTGTTGTTTTCTTCTTTTTTCAAAAAATTTGAAAAAATAAAAAACATAAGGGACCATTGATTGAGCCAGGAACTTGCATTTCATTCCTTTGCATTGGCACAATCTAATTTTCATCATTTGGATAATTATTATGCACCCAAGCAAAAAACTCCACATGAAAGTGCAGGAAAGTTGTTCACGACGTGAACCATTTCCCTGTAGTTTCATGCTGCAAGTCACTCACAAAATCAGTGCCATGATTTTCATTGAAAATCACGAGATTATATTCTAAAAATAGAAACCCTTATCTTGACACCTCTGACAACACGATACAAACCACCAAAAATTGGAGCACGTGAAAGTGCAATATACTTTTACAGTGTGAACCATTTCTGAAGCAGTTCACGGCGTGAAACACTTTCTGTTTCATGACGTAAAAGAAATCCTGTAGGTTCACGTGCAGGCCAAAACTGACAGATTGACAAATCTAAGGCTATGAGGGTCGGCTAAAGAAAGGGAATTCGACTAAAAGAAGGAATTTAATCCTGAGGAGGAAAATTGTTGAGCATGTGAAAGTGTAGGAAAACCATTCATGACGTGAACCATTTTCCTATAGTTTCACGACATGAATCGAGTCCTACTGTTTCATGACGTGAACCATTCTCTACTAATGCACACCTCCTAAATAGAGTGATAGAATTAGAAATTGAAACAATTCGGGTTGATTAATAGCTTATCAAATCATACATACATGCACTTAAGATCTGGAAAACTCATCGGAGACGATCTTATGCCTGACGATAGTGCATTTAATCATCCAGGAACTTCCTACCAAAGAAGTGTGGGATCAGGACATTCTGCAACACAAGCACACACTTGAGTGTTTTGAGAAACTTGACCACTGCGGAAACCAATAGTGAAGAATCCATGGAAGAAGGGCTGAGATACATTGGGTTTGGGGAAGGAGATAAACCACACTCCCCAACTAAGTCCAATGGGATCATTGATATCACCCAGGGATTTTTCGATCTCCAAACTAGTCATAATGAAGAAGCGCAATCTGCGGGCATGGGTCTGTCAACTAGCACTGGACTTGGTCCAAGACAAGAAGTGCCATTACAAGCGTTGAACTCTAGGTTGTCAAATACTGACACTCCTCGAATTAGACGAGATATGGAAAGTGCAGTTAGGACAGGTCAAATATTATTTCCAACCATCGAGGAAATGGAATTGGGCCTCCAACGAAGTGAGGTAGAACGACAACTCCAAGAATTGAGCTTAAGGAAACAAGAGCTTGATACTCGTAGGGCAAGAGTCGAGAGAAAGGAGACAGGAAGTGTTAACCCACTCCAATCACGAGAAAAAGAACCTGAAATTGCTATAGGTAGAAGTGATGGAGAAATTCCAAACTTGGAACCCATCAATGAGGAATCCAAAATGGAGGAAGGTTTTACAACCAAAGAAAAAGAGGGTAACATAGCTAACTTGGCTGTAGAAGTCGAGGACCAACTCTATACCAAGAAGGATATTGAGTTAATGATCAATCACCCTACATTCTTTACAAGACATGAAGCTCTTAATTATACAGACACACAGAGGCTACTATTGGGGAATCCCACCAGGGTACCACAACTGGACCAATCCATGAACTCGAGATACCTAGAAGAGCCAATATAGGTAGGGGATGAGGTCTAGGAAGGGGGGGAGCAATTCCCCAAAGACCTAAAAATGATCAAGCCATGGACCTTAATGTGGCCACAAGGGCAGACTTGTTAAATATGGCAGCAGAGATGGGTAGGGGGATAGTTAGGGAACTAGGCTCTACTCTAGAACCGCGATCTTCCCAGATGAAACCCCATATCATTTCAAAACTTGTCCAAAATTTCTCTGGGGATGGGGATCCTACCCATGTAGAGATTTTTGAATCTACATGTGAAACATGCGGACCGGTCAGTGGCGTGACCATGATACATGCCTTCTCGTTCGCTGACCTTAGAAGGAAAAGCTCATCAGTGGTTTAGAACCCTTAAGCCTAAGGACAAGGTTAATTTCACAAGATTAAAGAATGTTGTTGTGCCCATCTTTGCACGCAGTGGTGACAGATGGAGCCCTGTGGCACAACTACATAACATCAAACAAAAGGAAGATGAGTCAATGAGAGACTATGTCTCTCGCCTGAAGCACTTAAATTCAAGATGCAAACTTTAGGAGAGGTTGATAGATTATCAATTGTTACCTTGTTTTAGGAGAGGGGTTAGAGACCATAAAATGCATGATTACCTGGTACTAGCCCAGCCAGCTACTCTTGATGCATGCTGCAAATTAGAAATCGAATATGAAGATAACATGTTAGAATTGCCACAACCCGAAGACGTTAAAACTTTTGCACAGCAACCACGACTTCGCGTGTCTCGAGTCAGCAAGAAATTGGAACTCAAAGTAAGCAAGTCGGACATATGACTGTGGATGAACTCAGTAATGCCATATTAGAAGTCAGGGAAGGAAGATAGACGTCCGAGCAGGGGCATAGTCACCTTTACCCTCGCAGGGAATTGGTGTGGTGCTCCATGTGCCGACTAAATCATACCACCACTGAATGTCCACAGTTAAGGGCAAGACCATTACTCTAATGTATGCACTGTGTAAAATTGGAAAATCATGACACGTCAATGTGTAGATTTCCAAGGTTTCAAAATGTGGCACAACTACTAGCAAATAGAGCCCCATTGGCTTTGCCAGCACCACCTATGTAGATCTCTGCCACTATTGGACAACCCAACTCTTCCTACTACTTACCTAGGGGGATGTTCCGGGTACAAGGCCGCTTTGCCCTTACCACCACCAGTTTTACTACCACAACCACCATAGGCTAAGATCAATCAAGTAATGATTGAAGAGCCATCAGAATATGTTGAGCTGGTGCGGGAATTAGAACTTAGTGGGGAATACTATGAGGACATGGGTGAGGTCACGCCAAAATTTTATGTCCTATAAAAAATACGCTAGTACCTATGTTTCAAACCACGATACAGTGGAAGGGTAAGGAAATAAACTCAAATCTAAGAAGAGGACCTTTACAATGCTATGGCTGCGATGGGCCACATCGAGTAGCCGAGTGCCCAAACAAGAATATGAATCATACACACCAATCACAACAAGTGGCGACCACGCCCAATGACATGCTAGTGCTCACCTCCTGCACTAAATGTGGAATTGATCATTTGATCAAAGATTTTCCCTACCGAGCAAGTGGTTCTGCTTCTACTACTAATCAAGCCACGATCCATACCATTAGTGTACAATCTGGGAAGATCACATCGCTCAATGTCCTAACACGAGCTCAAGCTCAGTTAGGAGACAAGGGAAGGAACCGGGCGGATGCGACTATTTCCAGAACTGGCCGCAGGATAAGAGTGAAGGAATTAGGAAAGGGGGACACATGGGTTACAATCCAAGACGGATCCAAAGAAGATACAATTGATATCGGATCCACACAATCAAAGGAATAAGGGAATCAAGGGATTAATGTGGGAGGATTAGACCTGGGAAAGCAAGGAGAAAAACTAGCAACTCCAAAGGGGGTTGGTGAGTATCCCAATGCTGATGAAGAAATAAGGAAGCTAGAAGATGCCAAAGCCTTTAGTCAAAGAGTACCAACAACTTCATGAAACTAGGCCAAGGTCCAGTCGAGTAAGTGATGTTATGTGAATTGAGATGTGAATGAATGTGATGTGATGAGATGTGGAGATGGGTAGATGCAAGTGGATGAGATCTGATGAGGATAAATGAGGAAAGATATGATGAGATGAAGAACACATCTATGGCGGCGAGTATATGCATCCAGTTTTCATTAAAGTTTGGAGGTGGAAGTGACACGTACATCTCGGCCTTTTTATCTTCCCATGAGTGTTCATTAACTGGTTGGCAGACTTGTAAGGATGTGGTTTGTTCAGTTGTGACCGAATCATTCCCAAATAACTGCCCTTCCACGGGGGTTGCCTTTCATGTATGGAGATCGATCTTTAGAGTTTGTGAATCCTTTCTAATGTACACTTGGTCCAATGCCCAATCATGCACCACCTTGGCTTTCCTCATGAGAAGGGTGTACCTAGGATAATATCGTATGAATTTGGTTGGTGCAAAAAGTCCATTACAACAAATGCGTGATGGTAACACAATGAAAAGACCTTAATCTTGATGTTTTTCAAAATAACCCCATTGGTCTTGAGGATGTTCCATCTGCCATTTTAACAATTAGGTCTGTTCTTTCTAGCTTAGGTTTTTCCCAATTCTCCCAACATCGTTTGGTGATAATGCTCACACCCGCACCTACATCTAGGATAGGAAGTGCTTGGTACCCGTTGTGGTAGATTGGAATTGTGGCATTCGTGTCATCACTCTCATAGTATCATCCCAATTGGTTGATAGGTATTTTGATGAATCTGGGTGATCCCCCTTCCTCAGGTGCTAGGTTTTTCTCTGCTAGAGGTGACTGGCTCTCCTCTGTAGTGGACATTGGGTTCATTCGTCCTTCTACCTAGTCCTTGACATCTGCCCACAATGCCAGCGTGTTGCGTAGCAATGGTCCTAGTGGCATTTTGACAATTGTGAACAGTATTGTCAAGAGACTGCCTATGTCTCTAGGTTCTGTGGCAAGTGAGGGCTCCTTCCACGTGTTTGTCTCATATTTAATACTAGGGAACTAATGGATTGACAAATCTTGATCCACCTCCTCAAACATTCTTGCCATTAGGTCACTATAAGTCCCTTCTTCGGACTCTTCTAGAATTGGAGTAGACACATCCAACTTTCTTTCTTTTAACAGCTCATCTCGTGGATACACTGTATCCCTAGCCCTGTTAGCCCTCAATTTGGCTTCATTGACATTCCTTAACAAGGGCCTTAGCTTCCTTATTTCCTCTTCAGCATTCAAATATTCACCAACCCTGTTAGCCCTCATGGCTACATTGACATTCCTTAACAAGGGCCTTAGCTTCCTTATTTCCTCTTCAGCATTCAAATATTCACCAACACCCTTACGGTCTCTGTTTTGTCTGCTCATCCGATTTCAGCACTTGGTCGTCTCCTTCCTTTGATTGGGTGGATCCGATGTCAATGGTATCTTCCTCGGACCCATCCTAAATTATGACCATGGTATCACCCTTGCCCACCTTTTTCACTCTTCTTATCCTCCCCCATCTTAGAGGTTGTAATACCTCTTGGGTTCTTCCCTTTGTCTACCTCTTTTTCTTGCATGCATGATGTTAGGACATTTAGTGGCGTGATGTTTCCAGGCTACACACTTATAGTCCTGATGGTGGCATAATTAAAAGTAGAAGCAGAGACATTGATGCGATGTGGGCAGAGTCCTCAGCACCACACTTAACACATGAAAGTGTTGGCATGGCATTGGTCTATGCTAATTGGCTGGGTTTAGCCACTTTCTTTAGAGGACACTCCGCTACTCGATGAGGTCCATTATAATGGAAACACTGTATGGGTCCCCTTCTCATAGTTGAGTTTGTCTTTTCCTTTCCACTGTACCGTAGTT